>NW_006159859.1:8906963-8914797 GCF_000334495.1 Tupaia belangeri chinensis
CCCTACAGCAAAAACCTCTCAAAAAAAAAAAAAAAAAAAAGAAAGAAAGAAAATGCATATTATAAAAAAAACTATTTATGGATTTCTAGGGTTTTTTGGCACCAAAATAAACTTAATTCCACTTTTCTGTGAACTTTTTGAAGTACCTCATGCATTTGTAAAATGGTTAGATTTTCATCTAATTGTGGTTACATCAATTTACATTATTAGTAGGAAGATAAACGTTTATTTTTAAGAGAGATTTTTGCTATAGGACACATATATTCACAGGAGAGACAAAAGAAAGAAAGAAATCACACCCCCATGGGGTATGGCCACGCCGCAGTACCCTTCTCTTCTCAGGATTTTGGGCACGCATGTACATGCACCTGGTGTGAGTTTCAAGCCATTGGGTCCAGAACTCAAACTGTGGTTGACTATGTGGGAATCCAGCGACATAACCATTGCGCCATCTGCTGGTCCCAGGGAGGTGACTGTTTCTCCGTAAGTTCACAGATTTAACATATTGTCAAACTTGTGTTCGTTTTTTGTTTTGTTGTGTAGAGATTTTTTTTGCTTTAGGGCATGTGTACTCACTAGAGAGAGACAATGAGAGGGAAAGTAAGCAATCACCCGGAGGGTGGGGCCAGCAATTGGCATAATGTCTATTTCGCTGGACTCCCATGTAGTGGACCACGGTTTGAGTCCTGGACCCAGTGGCTTAAACTCACGCCGGGCACGTGTGCGTACATCCCCAAGATCCCGAGAGGAGAATGGAGGAGGAGGGATTGTGACGTGGCCATCCCCCCTGAGGGGTGATTTCTTGCTTTTTGTCTCTCTGTCTCTCTCTTTCTGGCAAGCACACACACCCTATAGCAAAAACCTCTCCCCCCTCCAAAAAAAATAAAGCACCTGGGGGGATGGCCACACCACAGTCCCTTCTCCGTTCTCCTCCTGGTATCTTGGGCATGCATACGTGTCCAGCATGAGTTTCAAATCACTGGATCCACAATTCAAACCATGGTTGGCTGTATTGGAGTCTAGTGATATAATCGCTACACCATCTGCTGGCCTGTGTGGGTTTTTTTTTTTTTAATGAGTTGACTGGAAAAAATGGTATAGTTATAATTTCCTTATGTATTCACTCATGTATTTTAATTTGACCAGAGATGAATAAAATCAAGGTTTTTTTTGTTTGTTTGTTTGTTTTTAAGAGGTTTTTGCTATAGGGCGTATGTGCTCGCCAGACAGACAGAGAGAGACATAGAGACAGAAAGCGAGAAATCACCCCCCAGAGGGAATGGTCACGCCACAGTCCCTTCTCCTCCATTCTCCTCTCGGGATCTTGGGCACGCACGCACACGCGCCCGGCGTGAGTTTTAAGCCAACAGGTCTGGGATGCAAACAGCGGTCAACTACGTGGGAGTCCAGCAACATAGCCATTACGCTAACTGCTGGTTCCCTGTTTCTTTGTTTTTTAAGAGTAACCCGTGTTTCATTTTCTGTTCCTTTTTGTGTATATCCTTTGCTCTTTTTTTTTCTCTTATAATTTTGGACTTTTAAAAATAACTCAGTTCTAGCTCTAATAAATTAAAGTGACCAACCATTTGTCATATGAGTTACAAAGTATGTTTTCCTAGGCCGTCACTGTTTGCATGTACGTGTGTGTGAGAGAGAAACACACCCTCAACAAGGTCTTGTCATGCCACAGTACCATCCCCCCGCTCCAGCTCCCTAGGACTTGGGTACACACATACATGCCCTGCGTGTTTACAGGCCACGCTGGCTATCAGAGCCTGTGGTCAGTTTTTTGCCTTCCGGTCTTACAGGACACTTGAGTTAATGCTACTCCACAGTAAATGGCCAAGCATTTTTTTCCTTTGACTTTGTGTTCAGTATAGTACAAAATTTATTTCTACTCAAATTATATTGTAAGTCCTTATGCTTAGACTATGCTTAGGAGACTTTCATAGAAAATACTTTCCCCTTGTACAGAGAAAGCAGCCCTGGGGAGATAGTTACACTGCAGTTTCCCCTTCTCCATCCTCCTTTCAGGTTCTTGGACACACACACAAACATACTCTCTCTCACCGAGCATGATTTTAACGCCAGCCGGAATGGGACTGAACCGCACAGTTATCCATGTGGTATCTAGCTTCCTAAACTACCCCTCCTTTGGCTAGTCCTATTTTTACTATTTTTTTAAGTGTGTTATTCAGTGGCATTGTTTATATACATTCACACTCTGGGTACATGTGGCTGCATGCCTAAGATTCGGAGAGGAGAAGGGATTGTGGTGTGGCCAGCCCCACTGGGGGACTGATTCCTCAGTTTCTGTCTCACTGTCTCTTGTGTACACACCCTACAGCAAAAATCTCTCTTTAAAACAAAAAAAGAGCTCTTTAATTTTATTTATTTATTTATTTATTTATTTTTCAATTTGACCAAAGAGAGACAGAGGGAAAGTAAGAAAGCAAGCCACCAAGTCTGGGATTTGAACTGTGATTAGCCATGTGGGTGTCCAGCACCTTAATCACCATGCCACACAATAACCCCTCTACCCTTCTCTTTATTTTTTTTTTAACTTTTTCTTTAAAGAATTATTTTCTTCATTTGTTTGTTTGTTTGTTTGGCTAGGGAGGGACAGAGTAGCTGGGAGAGAGAGAGGGAAAATGAGAAAGCAAGCTGCTAGGTCTGGGACTCAAACCATAGATCGCCATGTGGGAGTCCAGCCCCCTTAACCACCATGCCACCTGCTGACCCCACTACCATTCTCTTTTTATCACTACAAATTGACCACTACTATATGGACCTTAAGTGGAATCATACACTGTTTGTCTTCTTGGGTAATTACTGTCAGTGTTCACCCAGGTTGTAGCAGTCGTCAGAATTTGATTCCTTTCGAAGCCTGAATGATAAATATTCTGTTATATACCACATTTTGTTTTTGCATTTATCCATTAATACATATTTGTCTTTTCTCTTTGTTTTAACAAGGTTGTTAAAGTCTTATTTTATAGTAAATTATTATTTTTTTCTTTTTTGTGTTCAGGCAGATTCTTTCAAAATGGGACAAGAATTTGTGAGACGTTTTCCTAGCAGCACAGACAAGCTAACTAACCTTAATCTGGTTTCCAGAACGTTAAATTTAGATACGACAGATCAAGTTGTGCCCCCAAAACCTGCTGATTGCCATAATTCTAACAAAACATCTATCAGTGCCACATCAGAAGGACTCTTATTGCAAGATACCTCTAAGATGGACTGCTTTAATCAGACACTTTCAAACAGTAAAAGTAGTTATACAAGTTGTAACCCTCAGTCAAACCACCTACTCAGTAGAGAACAAAGAAGAAACACACTTCAGAAAGAATCTTTAATATTTATGAAAGGAGTAATGGATGAATGTACTCATGTAGCAAATTTCTCAGGTACTAATTTTGATATGATTGGGAATATTTGCCGATGTGTGACTACTGCTGAAATATTCTTAAAGATGCTTTACAAGATGAATTTATTTATTTATTTTTAAGGTATTTTTAAATTTTAACATTATTATTATTACTATTTTCCAATTTGACCAGAGAGAGACTGTGGGGTAGGGAGACGTGAGAAAGGAAGCCACCAGATCTGGGACTCAAACCATGGTTGGCCATGGGGGTGTCCAGCACATTTCCCTGCCATGACACCACCTACTGGCTCTATCGATTGATTGATTGATTGATTAGTTGGTTGAGATCTTTGCTGTAGGGTACGTGCACTTGCTGGAGAGACAGAGAAACAAAAAGCAAGAAGTAACCTCCCAGAGAGGATGACCATACCACAGTCCCATCTCCTCCATTCTCTTGGGATTTTGGGCACGCACGCACACGTGCCCAGCATGAGTTTTAAGCTGCCAGGTTCAGGACTCGATCTGCTGTCAACTACGTGGGAGTCCAGCGATATAACCATTATGCCATCTGCTGGTCCCAAGATAATTTTAAATTTTCAAAAGTATATTTTTGTTGTCTCCAGAATGTGTTCTCCAAGATAAGTTAGTTATTTAAATGTATATTTTATCCATGAAAGTCTAAGACCATCTTATTCATTTAAAAAACACATTGCATTTAGTATATGCTTTAGAACAAACATGTTGTATTGTAGATTAATATTATGATATAATATTAAAGTTCATTTATATCTTAAAGCATTTTAGCTTGACCAACGTTTTACTTACAGTATTTTATTGTATAATCTGACTAAAAGTATTTATATAAAAATCTTAGAGCTTCATAAATATATATTTGTTGATTTTCAAAAATCTTATACCTAGTTCCAGTTGACCCAAGCCTCATTATAGTGGTACAAGCCAAAGAAGATGCCTATATTCCACGAACAGGAGTTCGAAGTCTACAAGAAATTTGGCCTGGTTGTGAGATCCGATATCTAGAAGGGGGTCATATTAGTGCTTATCTTTTTAAACAAGGACTCTTCAGGTAAGATGATTGATCTAAATAAAAGGGTGTTTAGTTGTGAGTTTTATGGGGTTACTTTTTGCCTCAACAAATAGAAAAGATTACAGAAGATTACGTTTGTGTTTTAGTTTTGCTAGAGGCTACATGAGCTCACTGGAGAGACATAGAGAGAAAGAGAGAATGTGAGAAGCCCCCCCACCTGCCAGAGAGGGGGATAGACACACCATAACCCTTCTCCCTTCTCCTCTGGGGATTTTGAGTACTCATGGACACATGCCTGGTGTTTTTTTTTTTTTTCAAGCTACCAGGGCCAGAACTTGAACCACTTAGCCATGTGCAATCCAGCTGCCTTAACCTTCTGTGCCAACTATTGGCCCTAGGTTATTTCTATTGCGTATTTTAGTCCTTTTATTTCCTCCCACAAATCTCACGTAGAGGTGGTTTTTTCCCCCTCTTTCCTATCTCATCCTCTTATTATCTTTTTTTATTTTGGAAAACTAGCAATCTAAAGTATATCACAGACATGCTTAATTGTGTGGATTTTACCCTCTACAAATATTAACAGCTGGGGCACTGGCAGGTGCTGTGCTGATTAAAGGTACTGGACTCCCACGTGGCCAACTGTGGTTCAAGCCCCAGACCTCGCAACTTGCTTTCTCACTTTTCCCTCTCTCGCTCGCTCTCTGGTCAAATTAAAATAAATAAATAAAGTTAAGTAAAATAATTATATTTTAAAAATTAATGGGCAGGTATGTTAGGATATGCGGGGGGATATAATGGTTTGTAAAAATTGCTTTGGTGCATCAGTTTTTTCATTCCATTCTGCTGTTCTCTCAGAACAGCCTCAACATATATGGAATAATATAGCAATGATTTTTGGTTAGCAAGAGAATATTGAACCTTTCATATAAAAAAGGGTACTTTTAAAAATAAGTATTTATTATTATTTTTTTAATTTGCTATTGGACACATGCACTCACAAGAGAGACAAAAAAAAAAAAGAGTAAGAGGGAGAGAGGGAAAGTAAAAAAGCAAATCATTAGGTCCAGGACTCAAACTGCAGTCAGCCACATGAAAGTCTAGTGTCTTAACCACCACATCACCTGCTGGTCCCCAAGAATAATTGATTTTAATGTTAACAACCTTATATTACTCCAGTATTTTAGTTAAAACTTATTAAAACAATGGGACCAGCGTTAGCGTAATGGCTATGTCGCTGGACTCCCACGTAGTCGACTGCAGTTCGCATCCCGGACCCAGTGACTTAAAACTCATGTCGGGCGCATGTGCATGCGTGCCCAAGATCCCGAGAAGAGAATGGAGGGGAAGGGATTCAGAGAGACCATCCCCCCAGGGGCTGATTTCTCGCTTTCTATCTCTCTGTCTCTCTCTGTCTGTCTGGTGAGTGCACACACCTATAGCAAAAACCTCTAAAAAAAAAAAAAAAAACTAATAAAAAATTTTTAAAGGATTATTTCTTGGGACCAGCAGATGGCATAGTGGTTATGTCACTAGACTCCCACATGGCTGACTGTGGTTTGAGTCCCAGGCCTGACGGCTTCAGAATCACTTCAGGTGCATGTGCATGTGTACCCAAGACCCCAGGATGGAAATGGAGAAGGGATTGTGGCGTGGCCATTCCTCTAGGAGATGATCACTCACTTTTTATCTCTCTGTCTCTTCAGTGAGTGCATGTGCCCTATAGCAAAAATCTCTCTATAAAAAAAAAAAAAAAAATTATTGGGGACCAGCAGTTAGCATAATGGCTATCACTGAACTCCCATGTAGTTGACTGCGGTTCGCGTCCTGGACCCAGTGGCTTAAAACTCACGCTGGGCGCATGTGCGTGCATGCATGCGTGCCCAAGATCTCAAGAGGAGAATGGAGAAGAAGGGATTGCAATGTGGCCATCCCCTCTGGGGGGTGATTTCTTGCTTTCTATCTCTCTATTTCTCTCTGTCTGTCTGGCGAGTGCATGCACCCTATAGCAGAAACCTCCCCCCCAAAAAAATTATTATTGGGACTAGCAGTTGACGTAATGGCTATGTCGCTGGACTCCCATGTAGTCGACCACGGTTTGAGTCCTGGACCCAGTGACTTAAACTTAGCCAGGCGCATCTGTGTGCGTGCCCAAGATCCCAAGAGGAGAAGGGATTGTGGCGTGGCCATCCCCCATGGGGGTGTGATTTCTCACTTTCTGTCTCTCTCAGTCTTTCTGGCGAGCACACACGCCCTATAGCAAAAACCTCCTAAATTTTTTTTTATTTATTATTATTATTATTTTAATTTGTTCTATGGCATGCACCCTTGCCAGAGAGAGATAGAAAGGGAAAGTGAAAGAGAGAGGGACAGCCAGGTCCAGGACATGAACCACAGTTGAGTCCAACACCCCAACCACCATGCCACCTGCTGGCCCCTTAGAACTTACAAAAACTATGCTGTAGCTACAGTTGTTCTGATGCCTATATTATTTCTACTTCTATCCAAATTTGATGGTAAGAGTATCATGGGATGTATTTATCATTAATGATTGAATAATTTAGTTCACATAGTGTTTAGATTGAAAACTATGTGCATAAGGTGTTCAGCAACTACCCACTAAAAAACTATAATAGAAGAATTGTGTGAAATATAAGTTCGACATGCTTCAGCTCTTTTGTTTTGTTTTGTTTTGTTTGGCTTGTTTTTCTGTTCTTTAAGGTTTTTACTGTAGAGCAAGTATGTTCACTACACAGATGGTGAGAGGAAAAGCGAAAAATCACACCTTGGGGGGTGTGGTCATGCCGTAAATCCTTTTCCATTCTCCTGGGATTTGGGGCACACGCATACACACGCCCCGCATGATTCCCAAGCCACCAAGTCTGGGACTTGAACCATGGTTGGCCATGTGGGAGTCTAGCATTTTAACTGCCACACCACCTGCTTGTCCCACGTTTCAGCTCTTGCTAATCTAAGAAGTAATTCTTTGGCTTTTGTTTGTTTTAAAGGCTTTGGCTCTAATCAGCTCTTGTTAACCTAAGAAGTAATTCTTTGGATTTTTTGTTTGTTTTAAAAGTTTTTGCCTTAGGTCACATGCACTGGGTGGGTGAAGGAGATAGCTAGTGAGAGGGAAATTGATGAGAAGTAACTCCCCAACGGGGATGGCCATGCCACAGTTCATTCTCCTCCCAGGATCTTGAGCACACTCACACAGCACCTGGCATGAGTTTCGAACTACTGGATCCAGGACTTGAACTGTGGTCAGCCATGTGGGAATCCAGCGACATTAGCACTATGCCATCAGCTGCCCGTTTGTATGTTATTTGTTCAGCACATAGATGTCACCTTTTGAGGTACACACCAATGTCTTGAAGGAAATAGTAAACCTTTCTTTTTCTACTATGATCTTTTTAAAAACACTC
>NW_006159859.1:8914828-8921257 GCF_000334495.1 Tupaia belangeri chinensis
ACTTGAGTCCTATTAATTGGTGATTGAGCAGACTCCCTGCTTGATACTCAGGTGATCCTCTGGCCCAGCAAAACTAAAACAAACAGACAAACAAAAACTGAGTACTTAGGGTTGCTAGGGTTGCTTATATGTGGATACAGGCGCCTGTGCATGCTCTAGCAGATTGGTATCAGATTTCTTTTACTTTCTATCTGAGTTGAGTCTGAGACATTAGAAAGAGTAAATATAGTCAAAGTCAAATGTAAAAACTCAAAAGTGATCATTTGGGGCCAGCCAGATGGCGTAATGTGTAAAGAGATTGGAGCCCACATGGGTGCTTGTGGTTCGAGTCCTGTATCCAGCTTTAATTTTAATTGGTTTCCCTTCTTATAGTCTACTGTAATTTATAAGAAACAAATTCTTGAGCCAAAGAAGTACAAGCATATTAGAAATCCATGTTTTTTTCAGAGCTGGCTCCGTGGCCAACCCCATTGCGCAAGTCCTGGACACATCTCACAGTTGTTATTTAAATTGGGTGAAAGGTAACATATACCTTAGAGAAAAAAAAGTCTGGAGAAAATATATGAAAACACTACATGCTTTAGAGTGATAGGATTATGGCTTTCTCCTTTTCTATATATTTGGATTATCTGAATATTCTAGTGAAACTTTGTTACACAGTATGAAAAATTATAAAAATAATAAGCTTACATAAATCTTATGGCAAGGGCTGACAGGTAGCGTGGTAGTTAAGGCATTGGACTCTCACACGGCTAACCATGGTTCAAATCCTGGACCTGGCGGCTTGCTTTCTTGCTTTCCCTCTTTCTCTCTCTCTCTTTCTGGTCAATTTAAATAAATCAATCAATAATACTTTTTTTAGTTTTAAATCTTACGGAGGGCCAAAATAATCCTTCCTAACTGAAATACTAAAATACCTAGTAAAGGGGATCAGCAGATGGCATATTGGTTACATCATTGGACTTTCACATAGTCAATCATGGTTCAAGTCCCAGACAGGGCAACTTAAAAAATAAAAAAAATGCCTGGCACACATGTGTGCATGCTCAAAATCCCAGACAGGAGAATGGAGGAGAAGGGATTGCAGCATGGCCATTGCCCTTAGGGGATGATTTCTCATTTTCTGTCTCTCCAGGGAGCATATGTGCCATATAGCCAAAATCTCTTTTAAAAAAATACCTAGTAAAGTTAATGTAGGAAACCAAGGCTTTTTTAAAAAAAAAAAAAATTATTTATTTAATTTTATTTGTTATTTTTTTAATTTGACAAAAAAAAAAAAAAAAAAACGGGAAAGTGAGAAAGCAAGCCACCAGGTCCAGGACTTGAACTATATTCAGCCACGTAGGACTCCAGCACCCTTAACTGCCACACCACCTGCTAGTCTCTACTCCCCTTTTTTTTATTTGCAAGAGGGTATATGCATTTTGGGGAGTGGGGAAGCAACCCCCTCATGGGGAATGGTCCTGCCATAATCCCTTCTCCATTTCTCCTTTCAGGATGTTGGGCATGCATAAACCTGGTATGTTTTTCTTTTTCTCTTTTTTTTATTTTTAAGAGATTTTCTGCTATAGGGCGTATGTGCTTGCCAGAGAGACAGAGCGAGTCAGAAAGTGAGAAATTACTCCCCAGGGGAGATGGCCATACCACATCCCTTCTCCATTCTCTTCTCCTGGCATGAGATTGAAGCCACTGGGTCTGGGACTTGAACCACAGTCAACTACATGGAAGTCCAGCAATGTAGCCATTATACCATCTTCTGGTCCCGCTTGGTATTTTTTCAAACTGCTGGGTCCATGTAGTCAGCCATGTGAGATCCAGCCACATTGACCACCATACCACCAGCTGACCCAGAAACCAAGGATTTTAAGTTCAATTGCTAGAAACATAGTAGATAGTGAACCAAAAAATCTCTATCATAATCTTTTTTAAAAGAATTATTTTACTTAAATTTATTTTAGTTTTAATTTTAATTTTAATGTGACCAGAGAGGGACATAGTGAGGGAGAAGAAGAGAAAGAGAGAAAAAGGGAAAGTGAGAAAGCAAGCTGCTAGATCCAGGACTCAAACCATGGTCAGCCATGTGGGAGTCCAGTGTCCAGTCCAGTCCAGTCCAGTCCACCACCATGGCACCTGCCGGCCCCAGATCTCTATCATAATCTATTAAACAGATTTAATCCCATACTCTGAAAAGTTTCATAATTTTAGCAAGGTGACACAAAAGAACAATAAAAAGTAACCAGTTTTTTTTTTCATCATTTTAATTTATATATATATTATATATTCATTATATTCTATATTAACTTATATATTCATTTATATATAAATATATATATTCATTCTTTGGCACAGAAAAGTGCTTCAGTAAAAGATGTTGCTTTTGGACCAGCAGATGGCGTACCAGTTACGTTTCTGGGCTCTCACATGATTGACCAGTTGAGTCCCAGACCTGGCAGCTTGAAACTCACACTAGGCATATGCACATGCCTGCCCAAGATCCCAGGAGGAGAAGAGATTGCAGAATGGCCATTCCCTGTGGGGGATGATTTCTCACTTTTCCTCTCACTGTCTCCGTCTGTCTCTTTCTGCGAGCCCTCACGTCCTAAGGCAAAAACCTCTTTTTTTTTTTTTTTTTTTTTTAAAGGGTGGGGACCAGCAGCTGGGGTAATGGCTATGTCTCTGGACTCCCATGTAGTCGATTGTGGTTCGAGTCCCAGACCCGGTAGCTCTAACTCATGCCAGCCGCTTGTGCATGCGTGCCCAAGATCCTGAGAGGAGAGTGGAGGAAAAGGGATTGCGGTGGGGTGATTTCTTGCTTTCTGTCTCTCCATCTGTCTCTGTCTTTCTGGCAAGCACACAAACCCTATAGTTAAAAAAAAAAAAAAAAAAAAAAGGTTACTACTCTGGATTCATCATCAGTTGGAAGTACATTTAGTACGTTTTTTCAGTGGTTGACGGGCTGGGTCTGTGACCTGGTGTTTAAGGCAGCAGATCCCACATGGCCAGCCACACTGAGTCCTGGACCCAGCAGCTTGAAGAAATGGCACATGCATGTGTGTGTGTGCCCAAAATCCTGAAAGGAGGGAGAGATGGAGAAAAAAGGTATCACACTGTGACCATTCCCCGTGAGCGTGCTGTTTCCTCTCCCTCTTTGTCTCTAACTAGCACATGCACCCTCTAGCAAAAAAAAAAAAGTTTTCCCAGTAGCAATAGTGAAGTTACGCAGATGCAAACAGCAACCCTTCTTTGGGCACATGCACGTGCCTCTTTCCTAGCTGTTTGGAGAGGAGGTTAGGTTCCAGGACATCGATAATTTTGGAAATCATGTTTATGTTACAGGTATTACCTGTCCTCTGTTTTTGCTAATTGCTTACAGTTTGTCTTTCCTATTTAATTTCAGACAAGCTATCTATGATGCATTTGAACGCTTCCTCCGTAAATACGCCAGCTAAGTGGATCACTAGACACAACCAGTATGGCCGTTATGTTTCTTAAGAAAGGAATTTTCATCCTATGATGGTGTAAAGAACAAGCAGACAGTGCTATATATCTAATTGCTATCATTTTGCCTGGAATTCAGTGTTACAGATCAGCCAACAATATACTTTACATACACTTGGGTGATTTTAAAACAGTATTTGAATTAAGTTATGATTAAGTATTTTGTTATTATTTGTGGAAATGCCATCTCTTCAATATCTAATCTGTTGTTACTATTTATGAAAACTTTAAGTTTTAAATTATGAATACTTACTAGTTTAAAATAAGTGTATTTATTGAAACCATATTGGTTTTAATAGTTATTAAATCAAACTAAGATTGTAATTTATCCTCCTGTACTGTATATGCTTTTATGACATTTCTCCTATTGACTTGAAAAACACATTTCTTTTTTGGATACCTAGTAAATTTATAATCTTGTTTTTAACGTTTGTTAATTTTCTGTCATGGAAATACAGTGTATAAAATCAGTGTTAACTTTGAATCCTAAAAAATCCCAGTTGCTTTGTAGATAAGTGCTTTTAAGAATTAAAGTGAGCATTGAAATGTAGATAACCATGCACTAGAGTGGCTAGACTTCAAAACATTGCCGAAGATAAGGTTGGAAAAAAGTGCCAAACATTTCCCCTACTTAAAAATGTCATCTCATGGGGCCGGTGGGCGCCATGATGGTTAGGGCAGCTGGACTCCCATGTGGCTGACCGCAGTTTGAGTCCTGAACCTGGCAGCTTGCTTTCTCACTTAAAAAAAAAAAAGTTGTCTCACAAAAAAAAAAAAAAAAAAAAAATTGTTCCACAAAAAAAAAAAAAAAAAAAAAAAAAATAATAGCCCTTTTACAATAGTCGATGGATACTGTGTCTGATGTTTTCTTTTTATGTTTACTCTTAGACTCTTAGATTTACTAAACGTCTAACGTGACTTTAGCCCAATGGCTTTTTAATTTCACAATTTAATAGCCACATGTGAAATTGATCCGTCCCATATAAACTTTATTTTACAGAAAAGGCTTAAAGTTTTGTATAAGAACTACTAACTTTTTTAAATGAGATATTATATGTTAGATGTGGTGCTTTCTCTTTATGTAAACTTCTCTCTAGCAGAGAACTAAAGTGTTAAAGAAAAAAATGGAAAATATTTTTGCGTACTGTATGAAGGTTTGGAATAAATGTGTTTGAGTTTTATTTGTTTGAAATCTTGTCTATGAATTATTTTTAAATATATATTCTAAGTTTAGCAAGGCTATTTACTTTATAATGAGCCTTTGCAGCCATTTCTTCCTTTCTTTCTCTGTTTCTTTCCTTCCTTCCTTCCTTCCTTCCTTCCTTCCTTCCTTCCTTCCTTCCTTCCTTTGAGAAGATTTAGCTATAGGGCGCGTGTGTTCACCAGAAAGACAGACAGAAAGCGAGAAATCATCCCCCAGGGAAGATGACCACACTGCAATCTCTTCTTTTCTATTCTCCTCTCAGGATATTGAGCACTCAGAACACACGGGCGGTGTGAGTTTAAGCTACCAGGTCTAGGACTCGAATCGTAGTCTCCTACATGGGAGTTCAGCGATATAGCCGTTAGGCCATCTGCTGGTCCCAACAGTCATTTATTTATTTATTTAAGATTCGATTTTGGGACCAGCAGGTGCCGTGGTGGTTAAGGCGCTAGACACTCCCATATGGCCGACCAGGGTTCAAGTCCTGAATCTGGTGGCTTGCTTTCTCACTTCCTCTCTCTCTGTCTCACCCTCTGTCTCTCTCTGGTCAAACTAAAAAATAATAATAATAATAAATGAATGAATAAATAAAATAAATAATTATTTAAAAATAAAAGATTCAATTTTTGGGGACCAGCAGTTAGCGTAATGGCTATGTCGCTGGACTCCCATGCAGTTGACCATGGTTCTCATCCCGGACCTGGTGGCTTAAACTCATGCCGGGTGCGTGTGTGTGCGTGCCCAAGATCCTGGGAGGAGAAGGGATTGTGCTGTGGCCATCCCCCCAGGGGGTCATTTGTCGCTTTCTGTCTCTCTGTCTATCTCCGTCTGTCTGGCGAGCACACGCGCCCTATAGCAAAAACCTCTTCAAAAAAAGAAAGATTTTATTTTTGCAGGACCAGCAGATGACATAGTGGTTTTGTCACTAGACTCCAACATGGCCAACCATGGTTTGAGTCCCGGACCTGGTGTCTTGAAACTCATGCCAGGGGCGTGTGCATATGTACTCAAGATCCTGGGAGGAGAATGGAGGAGAAAGGATTGCAGAATGACTATCCCCCCTGGGGAGTGATTTCTCACCTTCCCTCTCACTGTCTCTGTCTCTGTCTCTCTCCTCAGCAAGCGTACACACCCTAAGCAAAAACCTCTCCCCCAAAAAAGATTTATTTTTGCTATAGGGCCTGTGCACTCATCAGAGACAGAGAAAGACAGAAAGTGAGAAATCACCCCCAGGGGGGATGACCACACTGTAATTCCTTCTCCATTCTCCTCTCGGATTTTGGGAACATATGCACATATACCCAGCATGAATTTCAACCTGCTGCATCTGGGACTCAAACCTTGGTTGACCACTTGGGAATCCAGTGCCTTAACCACTATGCCACCTGCTGTGGCCCCTTACAGCCTTTCAAAAGGTGATTTTGTCCCTGCAGTCCTTCTTTTTCCATTGCCTTTTTTTTTTCCTTTAAGAATTATCTATGGGCACCAGCAGATGGCAGAATGGCTATGTCGCTGAATCTCCACATAGTCAACACTTTTAAATCCTGGACTCAGTGGCTTAAAACTCAGACCAGGCGCATGTGTGTGCTTTCCTACATGCCCAAGATCCAAAGAGGAGAAAGAAAGAGAAAGAATTGCAGCATGATCAACCCCCTGAGGGGGTGATTTCTCACTATCTGTCTGTCTCCCTCTGGTGAGCACACTCACCTAAGGCAAAAAAAAAAAAA
>NW_006159859.1:8921273-8937469 GCF_000334495.1 Tupaia belangeri chinensis
CATTTATTATTATTTTTTATTTTATTTTATTTATTTATTTAAATTTGACTGGGGGCTGTTGGGGAGGAAGTTGCCAGGTCTGGGACTTTAACCACTGTCGGCCACCTGGAGTCTAGCACCTTAACCACCATGCCACGTTGCCAGCCCCTCCCTCAGTCATCTTAGAATTTTACAAGTCTTGGGACCAGTGGGTGGCGTGGTGGTTAAGGCGCTGGACACTCCCACATGGCTGACCACGGTTCAAGTCCTGGACCTGGTGGCTTGCTTTCTCACTTACCCTCTCTCTCTCTGTCTGTTTCTGGTCAAATTAAAATAAATGGATGAATAAATAAAAATTAAATAATTTTTTTAAAAAGGAATTTTACAACTCTTTAAAGTGTACTAATATGGGGCTAGCAAGTGGCATGGCGGTTAGGGCACTGGACTCCCACACAGCCAACAGCGGTTCAAATCCTGAACCTAGCAGTTTGACTTCTCACTTTCTCCCTCTCTGGTAAGCACATGCACCTTACTGCAAAAGAATTTTTTTTAAGAATTACTTGTGTTTATTTGTTTGTTATCATTATTTTTCAGTTTGACCAAAGAGAGCAAGTAAGAAAGCAAGTCACCAAGTCATGACTTGAACCATGGTCGGCCATGTGGGAGTCCACTGCTTTTAATCTACCACATCACCTGCAAGCCCCCCTATTGAAAAATTTTTTTAAATAATAATAAAATTAAATAGCAGTTGGCATAATGGCTATGTCGCTGGACTCCCATGTAGTCTACCGCAGTTCGAGTCCCAGACACAGTGGCTTAAACTCATGCTGGGCACGTGTGCATGCATGCCCAAGGTCCTGAGAGGAGAATGGAGGTGAGGGGATTACAGCGTGGCCATCTCCCCGCCACCCGAGTGATTTCTCACTTTCTGTCTCTCTGTCTTTCTCTGAGCGTACACGCCCTATAGCAAAAAACTCAGATAGATAGATAGATAGATAGATAGATAGATAGATAGATAGATAGACAGATAGATAGTTTTTTTAATTATTAATGCAAAATCATTGATGGCAGAGTTTGTAACCTCTTTAAAACTGCTTTTGCGCAACAGCTGTACGGTTATTTGAGCTATAGTGGGGTTTTTTTGGTTCTATTTTTAGGGTGTTTTGTTTGTTTTTAATCCTGCTACAGGGTGCATGTGCTCACTGGAGAGAGACAGACAGAGATGGGAGTTGGGAGTGAGACGACATCCCTGAGGGGGATGGTCATGCTGCAATCCCTTCTCCCTCAGTCTCCTGTTGGGATTCAGGCATACAACCACAAGCACGCAGCCATGTTTTTTAAGCCATCAGGTTTGGGACTCAAACCACTCATCCAGGTATGTGAGATCCAACACCTTAACTACCATGCTGCAGGCTGGCCCCTATGGCATTTTACGTATTTAGAATTCTACATGTTTAGACCAGAAGCTTTAGATTTAGCTGAAAGTACAAACCCCACTAAAGTTCTTCTACAAATACCCTTCAAAGATAAAGTAAAATTTACTTTCAACTGAATTCGAAGTTTTTGCTTGCTGTAGGGTACATATGCTTGCCAGGGTGGGGAGAGAGAGACAGACAGTGAGAGGGAAAGTGAGACATCACCCTCTGGGGGAATGGCCATGCCACAATCCCTTCTCCATTCTCTTCCCAGGATTTTGGGCACACATGTAAACATGCTCAGCATGATTTTCAAATCATCGGGTCTGGGAGTCAAACTGCATCGTATGTATAATGTATATAGTAAGGTGATACGATTGAATGCTCTCTGAACAATGGTTTTAGGACATATACATGTATATATGCACACACACACACACATATATGTATATATAGAAATAGATATATACACATATATCTCCATCCAGAAATCAACCTAAATCATTCAAACTGCACAATACATTCTTTGTTTTTTAAATCCACTCCACACAAAATTTAGTGGTGAAAGTATCCTTGAAGATACTTCTTGATGAAATGCCGTTTGCCATTTGTCTGCCATTTTGAGGAATAGGTAGAAACACTAGAAACTACTTTAGATCAAAATTGCAAACTGGGGACCAGCAGATGGCGTAATGATTACGTTGCTGGACTCCTATGTGGTCAACCGTGGTTCAACTCCCAGACCCGGTGGCTTAACCTCATGCCGGTGCATGTGTGTGCATGCCCAAGATCCTGAGAGGAGAATGGAGGAGAAAGAATTGCAGCATGGCCATCCCCCCGGGAGGTGATTTGCTTTCTGTCTCTGTCTTTCTGGTGAGCACACACACCCTATAGCAAAAACCTCTCCAAAAAAAAAAAAAAATTGCAATCTGGTCGTCCACACATGCCCACAGTTGCTTCATTAGTGTATATACTGTTTTGAAACATGTGAATTTGGGACCAGCAGATGGCATAGTGGTTATATCGCTGGACTCCCATGTGGACGACTGTGGTTCAAGTTCTGGACCAGGTGGCTTGCTTTCTCACTTTCTCTCTTTCTGTGTCTCTTGCCAAAATTAAGAGATAAATGAATAAATAAAAGAAGAAAATCACACCAGGCTTATGTACATGCCCAAGATCCCAGGAGGAAAATGGAGGACAAGAGATTGCAGTGTGGCCCTACCCCCTGGAGGGTGATTTCTCACTGTCTCTCGCTCCAGCAAGCACATGCACCCTCAGGCAAAAATCTCTTAAAAAAATACATTTAAAAAATGTATAGATATTGAATATTTTATAATGAAAGTTTAAAAAATTAATTATTTGTTTTTTGAAGATTTTTTTTTCTTTTTTGTTTTGACTAGAGCACAGGCACTTGCTGAATAAAGACAGAGAGGGAGGGAAAGTGAGAAATCACCCACAGGAGCGTTGGCCACAGCAAAGTCCAGTCTCCTCCATGCTCCTTGGGATTTGGGGCATGCACGCACACACGGTGCGATTTTCAAGACGCCCGCTTTGGGACTTGAGCTGCTCATTTGGCCAGATGTGATCCAGCTGTCTTAACCACTATGCCAACAGCTGGCCAAAGAGTCATTATTCTAAATGAAAAAAACACGTCTCATTTGGTTAATATATGCGAATTTGAACTAAGTATGTGTTCTCCCATAGTTACACCCCAAACAGGGTGATGCAGAAAGAAGAGAAACTCTACAGGCCAAGAAACAAATTCGGAGAAATTGTAAGTAAGTACTTCTGTAAGAAGGAAGAAAAGTTTCTACAACTTATGCTGCCCTCTGCAAAGCTGAAACTGCTGGCTTCACAGGAGCTCTTGGACCCTCCATGAATTTTTATTAATGAAATTAAAAATGTAATAATAATAACAAGTAATAAGTATTTCTTTTTATTTTTTTTTTTTGAGAGGTTTTCGATATAGGGCGCATGTGCTCGCCAGACAGACAGACAGAAAGCGAGAAATCAGTCCCCAGGGGGGATGGCCATCCCGCAATCCCTTCTCCTCCATTCTCCTCTCGGGATCTTGGGCACACACGCACACGCGCCCAGCGTGAGCTTTAAGCCACTGGGTCCGGGACGCGAACCGCGGTCGACTATGTGGGAGTCCAGCGACATAGCCATTACGCTAACTGCTGATCCCAACAAGTAATAAGTATTTCTAATACAGGTCTACTAATTGGAAGAAAGAGATTCTTTTTAGAGGACATAATTTACTTAATTGGGGCTCAAACTTTGTGTTCCTGATCATCAAAATCTGTTGCAAATGTTCATCTGTTAATGCTAATCTGGAATGATATTTTACATATTTTAGTTTTGAAAACATCTCCACACATATAGGTACTGCCAAATACTGAAATCAATCTAAAAGCAAATTGAACACATTCATCATTTGGAAGGCATTTATAGATTCTATTAGAGTCTTCTCCGGAATATTTGTCTTTTAGGCTTTTTGCAACAATGTAAAGTGATGACAGCTCCGCATATGTACCCTGTCACAACACACAACTCTGTTCGGTATGAAATCAACCATAGACAATACATACGGATAAATGTGGCTATGCTCCACTATTTGTGGATCTGAAATTTGATTTCATATAGTTCTCATGTGTCACAAAATATTTTTCTTTTTTTTTCTTTCATTTATCCATATTAAAAACTATTTGTAGATTGTGCCTGTGTAAAAACAGGGGATGGCAGGGTGACCTTGTGGCCTGGTGGTTGACAGAGCCAGATCCCACATGATCAACCATATGGTTTGAATTCTGGCCCTGGTGCTTGAAAAACACTCCAGTAATGTGCGCATGCATGCCCAAAATCCCAAGGATTTGGAGGGATGGAAAAGGGATTGCAGTGTCGCTGTCCCATTAGGATGCCTGTGCTCGCTCGCTCGCTCTCTCTCTCTCTCTCTCTCTCTCTGGAGAGCAGTGCACACTCTGGTAAACTAAACAAAAAACAGGTAGTGGACAGGATTTGGCCACGCCCCATAGTTTGCCAAGTCTTGATCCAGATTATCCACATAACCCTGAATTATTTTCTAATCGTATATTTTCAGTAGTGATTATGATTGATTGTATTGGAATTAAGCAGTTATATAGTAATAAATATGGTGGTTTAGGACCAGTTTGTGGCACACTGGTAGAGACAGCTGGATCCCACATGGCTGGCCGTGTGGTTCAAAACATTGCGGTGAAAATCTGCTGACTGGGCCAGCCCATGGCATGGTAGTTAAGATGGCTGAATCCCACATGGCTGACCATACAGTTAGAGTCCTGGACTCAGTGGCTTGAGAAACACACCAAGCACATGTGTCTGAGTGCCTAAAGTCCTGAGAGAAGGGTAGAATGGAGAAGGGATTGTGATGTGACCATTCTCCATTCTCCATGGGAGGTGCTTTTTCACTTTCCCTCACTGTCTGTCTCTCTCCAGCACCTTAACTACCACACCAATACGATTTTTTTTTAAGAGGTTTTTGCCTTAGGATACATAGGCTTGCCAGGGTGGAGAGCGAGAGTGAGAGGGAAAGTGAGAAATCATCCCCTGGGGAAAATGGCCACACCACAATCCCTTCTCCCTTCTCTTCCCAGGATCTTGGACACACACACAAACGTGCTCTGCATGATTTTCTTTTCTTTCTTTCTTTTTTTTTTTAAAGAATTATTTATTCAACTCTATTTATTCATTCATTCGTTTTAATTTGATGAGAGAGAGAAAGTGAGAAAGCAAGCCACCAGGTCCGGGACTCAAACTGTAGTTGGCCATGTGGGAGTGTCCAGTGTCTTAGCCACCACGCCCCCTGCTGGTCCCAGCTTGGCATGATTTTCAGACCACTGGGTCTGGGGATCAAACTGCATCAGCCATGTGGGAGTCCAGAAATGTAATCACTACCCCATCAGCTAGCCCATTTTTTTGTATTTTTTTAAAAAAAATCATACCACAAGGAACGTTTTAGTGTTGTTAAATAAATAGAGGGGAAAAGAAAGTATAGTGTCTCAAACTGGTCAACAGTTTGAACATCACAAACTGCGGCGCCAGGCTGAATGGGCTCTAATCTTAGCTCTGGCAGTTTCTAACGTTATGGTTCTGGGTAAACCTTGATGCACTTTGCCTCAGTTTCCTCATCTGAAAACAAAGGTAATGTTAATGTCTGTTTTTTCCCTTTATTCATGATAGAGCATGTGTACTTGATTATGAGAAAAAATTAGCACCTTCCACAAGGTCTGGTTACTTCTGATCCCCTTCCTTCAGTTCTCCAGCCCACTGGATCTTGGTACACATGTTGCCCTGTGTGCGTCAGGCTAACTGGGCGAGGAATTCAAACCGAGGTCCCATGTGAAGCAGCGCGTTATCAGGGCACCCAATAAACTCTGTCTTATGTAATTTGGAAGATTAAATCAATTAATATATGCAAAACACTTTCAATAGTGTCTACCATATATGTGTTACTATTAGCCATTATTAGTTCTAATAAATACAGATGAGAGGGAAAAGAAATATCTATATTGTAACAGTGGAGTATTAATTCATTCTTAAAACCTTTCAGTGGCGGAGCTAGCAGATGGCATGATGGTTAAGGTGCTGGACTCCTACGTGGCCAACTACAGTTCAAGTCTCAGACCTGGTGGCTTGCTTTCCCAATTTTTCTTTCTCTGTCTTTGGTAAGTGCACATGCCCTATAACAAATTTAAAAATAATAATAAAATTAAATAAATCATTCTTTAAAAAAACACCTTTCAGTGGCTTCCCATTGCTCTGTTAAAATGCAGACTCTTGGGGCCAGAAGGTGTCATGGTAATTTAGGCTCTGGACTCCCACGTGGCCAACTGCAGTTTGAGTGTCAGACCTAACGACTTGCTTTCTCTCTCTCCCTCTCTCTCTCTCTCTCTCTCTCTCTCTCTCTTTCTGGTGAGCATATGTACCCTGCAGCAAATTTTAAAAACAGTAAGGATGGGGCTGGCAGGTGATGTTGTGGTTGTGGGGCACTGGATTCCCACATGGCTGACTGTTTCGAGTCCCAGACCTGGCAGCTTGTTTTCTCATTTTCTCTCTATCCCTCCTGGTCAAATTAAAATAAACAAGTAAATGAAGTAAATGGATAAATATTGTTTGATAAAGTAATTCTTTTTTTTTTTTTCTGAGAGGTTTTCGCTATAGGGCATGTGCGCTCGCCAGACAAACAGAGAGATAGAGAGTGAGAAATCACCCTCTGGGGAGATGACCACGCCACAATCCCTTCTCCATTCTCCTCTCAGGATCTTGGGCACGCACGTACACGCACTCCGTGTGAGTTTAAGCCGCGGGGTCCAGGACTTGAATCGCGGTCGACTACATGGGAGTCCAGTGACATAGCCATTATGCTAACTGCTGGTCCCAATAAAATAATTATTAAAAAAAAAAAAATAAAAACTTACCTAAAAAGGGGCTGGCAGGTGGCATTGTGGTTAGGGGTGCTGGACTCCCACATAGCTGATTGTGGTTTGAGCCTCATACCTGGGGTCTTGCTTTCTCACTTTCTGTCTGTCTCTCTCTCTTTCTCTCCCTCTCTGGTAAAATTTAAATAAATAAATAAAGTTTTTTAAAAAAAACTTCTTGGGACCAGCAGTTAGTGTAATGGCTATGTCGCTGAACTCCCATTAGTCGACTGCAGTTTGAGTCCCAGACCCGGTGGCTTAGACTCATGCCGGGCGTGTGTGCGTGCGTGCCCAAGATCCCAAGCGGAGAATGGAGGAGAAGGGATTGCGGCATGGCCATCCCCTCTGGGGGATGATTTCTCGCTTTCTATCTCTCCATCTCTCTCTGTCTTTCTGGCGAGCGCATGTGCCCTATAGCAAAAACCTCTCCAAAAAAAAAAAAAAAGAAAAAAGCTTCTTAAAAAAAATTTACCTAAAAGTTAAACTACAGAATTCCTATTTAAGGAGGAGCTTAGAAACAGCAGTCTCGGCAGTTAGCCTAGATTTGACTTAAAACTATGTTTGCATAGCAAGCACAGTGTTTTCACATGTTCATGTGATACAGGTCAATAAAAAAAAGAGCAACATGGGCTATCCGGGGCATGGTGGTTAAGACAGCTGGATCCCACATGGCCAACTATGCATCTCAGGTTCCAGACCAAGGAGGACCAGCAGTTAGCGTAATGGCTATGTTGCTGGACTCCCACGTAGTCGACCACAGTTTGGCTTAAAACTCACACCAGGCGCGTGTGCATGTGTGCCCAAGATCCCTAGAGGAGAATGGAGGAGAAGGGATTGCGGTGTGACCATCCCCCTGGGTGCTGATTTCTTTCACTTTCCGTCTCTCTCTCTCTGTCTGGCGAGCGCACGCGCCCTATAGCAAAAACCTCTCAAAAAAAAAAAAAAAAAAAAAAGAAAAAGTTCCAGACCAAGCAACTTAGAAAACTTGATGGGCATGGGTGCATTTGCGCCCAAAATCCCAGTTGGGAAAAAGGGATTGTGGTGTGACTATCCCC
This sequence comes from Tupaia belangeri chinensis, assembly GCF_000334495.1. Lineage (NCBI taxonomy): Eukaryota > Metazoa > Chordata > Mammalia > Scandentia > Tupaiidae > Tupaia > Tupaia belangeri. The sequence goes on from NW_006159859.1 coordinate 8,929,179, forward strand.
CAGGTAGGATAGTCTCCCCTCCACTCCCCTGTTGATCACACACACAACACACACACACCCTCTAGCAAATTAAAATGTGTATATATATATATATATACACACACACACACATGCATAAACAGGGCCCGCATGTGGCGTAGTGGTTCAGGTGCTGGACTCCCACATTCTTGACTGTGGTTCAAGTCCTAGACCTGGCGGCTTGCTTTCTCTCTCCTTTCCTCTCTCTCTCTCTCTCTCTCTCTCTGGTCAAATTTTAAAATTAGAATAAATAAAATTAATTTTTTTTTAAATCCAGGTTCAGTTTTATTTTTTTTCTGGGACCGCAGGTCTTTTAAATAGATTTCTTGGGGGCCAGAAGGTGGCTTGGTGGTTAAGGGTGCTGGACTTCTACATGGCCATCTGTGATTCAATTCCTGGACCTCGTGACTTGCTTTCACTTTCTCTCTTGCTCTTGCTCTGTCCCTCTCTTGTCAAATTAAAATAAATAAATAAAGTTAAATAAAATAATTATTTGAAAAAAGAAATAGATTTCTCTAATGCATTCTTTGAAATTTCTCCAGCACCCAGTTCAGTTCTGTGCACACTGGGTTTTTGCCAAACTGAACCTAAGTTGCACTGGTAATATTAGAAGACCTTAATGTTCTCATGGGACTTCAGTTTCCTGAGATACCAGGAAGGGAGGTGGGGAGAGTGGGTTCAATCATCTGACAATGTATTAGCACACTCAAAACAGGAAAAACAGGATTCATCTTTTAAAGGCTCATTTGTACAATGTGATCGTCAAGTTTGTAAAAGGAGAATTACTTTATGTGTTTCACAACTTCTAAGGACTTAGAGAACCATTTTCCCTTGCAAAAGATACGCCTAGTTCTGTTCTCTAGATTCTAGTTTTCCATTAACAACAACAAATCAGCCCTTTAACCTCAGTATTTTAGCAATATTAAAGCAACTTATCCTGGTTAAACTTGCTGATTTAAAAGTAATAAAAATTAGTAGCATTATTTGAGCTAGGGAATTTTGTAAGCATTTGTACACACTATTTTGTGAGAGACCAGAATATGCCTCCCTAAATATGAAGGATGTTGAGTTGAAGACAAGATGTAGGGGAAGCCCAGGCATAGGAGGAAGGGCAGGGCTCCCTAATGCTGGAGCCACCTAGGAGGCCCACGTTTGCATGTTGCATTGACCTGAATACCTATGATCTGGGCTGGCTGGGAAGCCAGGGGCAGAACTTGGTAGGGCAAGACCCTGGAAGGGGTAGCTGTCTCTGACACGTGAAATATTAAGTCGTTGAGAAAGTCATGACATATATTTCTATGCAAAAATGTGTCATGACTTTCCTGACGACCCAATACATTAACTTAAAAAAAAAAAAAAAAAGAAGGATTAGGGTGCTCTCTGCCTTCCCTCTGTTTGCCTAAATGTAGGACAAAGATGAACAAAAATAGTCTTTCTATCCCTCCACCCCTACCAAGAGACAGAATATAAGTTCTCCTTTCCAATCTTTATCAGCTCAGAGAAAACTCCATAGCAATCTGGGAGTTGACTTTACCCCATTAGTTCACTCATACACTTTACTTCCTCCCTCTGGAAAGCTAGGACTGCTTTCCTCTGTGTTGTCTAACACGTACTGTTCTTGATCACATACACTATACGCATTAGCTGCACTCCTAAGCCACGGCCCTGAGTTCATTTTCTCCCGTGTGAAGTGGGCTGCAGGCATTAATAAACTTGCTTTTCTTTTGTTAATCTGTCTTTTGTTACAGGAGTCTGTCCCAAACACAAATTCATCAGGATTGAGGAGAAATTATATTTCTTCCCCTACAATCTCATATGACACTCAGCAATTTTATGAATCAGGCCTAAGTAGAGGCAGAGAGGCCAGTGAAGAGGCTGTCACACTATGACAGAAGGATGATGGCAGCTTGGAGCGGGCTGGAGCAGTGGAAAAAGCAGCAGAAGGAGATGAAAACACAGAGGAGGTACAATCAATTGGTCTTGGTGGTTCTTAGAACACCACCTAGAAAGTTTTTGCTTTTGTTTTTGCTATAAGGGACTTGCATTCACAAGAGACAGAGAGAAGAACAGTGAAAAATCACCTCTTGGGAGGGGGCTGCGTTGTAATCCCTTCTCCATTCTCCTCTTAGGATTTGGCACATGGGAACCAGCAGTTAGCGTAATAGCTATGTCGCTGGACTCCCACGTAGTCGACCACGGTTCGCGTCCTGGACCCGGTGGCTTAATCCTCACGCTGGTGGCCAGCAACATAGCCATTACGCTAACTGCTGGTCCCAAGATCTAACTTCTTACACGTGCTTGCTGCAAACTGGTGCTCCTCCCACTCCCATGCCTTGATCACAGTGTTTTTTTTTTTTTTTTTAGAGATTTTTTGCCAGATAGACAGAAACAGAAAGATAGAAAGTGAGAAATCATCCCCCAGGGGGAATGGCCACACCACAATCCCTCCTCCTCCATTTTGCTCTCAGGATCCATGGGCACACACACACACCGGATCCAGGACTCGGACTGTGGTTGACTACATGGAAGTTCAGAGATATAACCATTACGCTAACTGCTGGTTTCGTTGATCACACTGTTTTGAAACCAGTAACTTTTCCCTCTAGGCCAGGTGGGCATCCTACTCAAGGGTAATAATCCACAGATTGGCTAAAGACTTGTCTGATCTGGCTAGAAAAAGTAAGTAGAGCCAATCAGTCTTTCATCCTGGATTTTGAACTAAGAAGCAGAGGAAGGGGGCAGGAGGTGGTATAGTGGTTAAGGCACTGATCTCCCACATGGTTGACTATGGTTCAAGTCCCAGACACAGCAGCTTGAAACTCATGCTGGGCACATGTGCATGCATTCCCAAAATCCTGAGAGGAGAATGGAAGAGAAGGGATTGTGGCATGGCCATCGACCCCAGGAAGTAATTTCTCACGTTCTTTGTCTGTCTCTCTGGCTAGTGCATACACTCCATAGCAAAAATCTCTAAAGAAGAAGAAGAAGAAAAGAAGAAGAAGAGGGGAGAAGAAAAGAAAGAATTTGGCAGAGGCAGAATGATGCAACAAAATGGAGCCAGTGGCAGTGTGCCAGTCAAGGGCCCAGCCAAAATTGGATGGAACATGCAAATTTTCTAACTTGAAGGTATTAAAAGGACCTTTGATAGAGGTATGGTCCAGTCAGGGGAAGCGTCAGAGATAATATAGTGCCCAAGGGCTGGCCATTATTACCCCTAGGCCTGAAGAGGCCAAGGAAAGGACTGGAGGTGGGCTCTGCGGTTAGGTGACTGACTGGGCCTGGGGAATAAGGACTGTGATTATACCCTCTCCTGGTCTCCCACACACCACTGGAGGGCGAGGGAGCCTTTTGGGTGCAATCCGGACAGGTTACCCCTTCCTGGCACAAAAGCAGGGAAAGGTTGGGGAGCAGATATGGAGGGGCAGAAAGACAATCAGTGAATTTGTTTCCAAATGATAATTTTTTTTTTTGAGAGGTTTTTGCTATAGGGTGTGTGCACTCGCCAGAAAGACAGAGACAGACACAGAGAAATCACCCCCCAGGGGGGATGGCCACGCTGCAATCCCTTCACCTCCATTCTTCTCTAGGGATCTTGGGCACGCACGCACACGCACCCGGCGAGAGTTTAAGCCACCAGGTCCAGGACTCAAACCATGGTCGACTACATGGGAGTCCAGCAACATAGCCATTATGCTAACTGCTGATCCCCAGTCTGTGGAATTTAAGGTTTTTCTTTTTTCTTTTTTTTTCTTTTTGAGAGGTTTTTGCTATAGGGCGTGTGCGCTCGCCAGACAGAGAGAGAGAGAGAGAGACAGAAAGCAGGAAATTACCCCCAGGGGGAATGGCCACGCCGCAATCCCTTCTCCTCCATTCTCCTCTCTGGATCTTGGGCACGCATGCACACGTGCCCGGCGTGAGATTTAAGCCACCGGGTCCGGGACTCGAACCGTGGTTGACTACATGGGAGTCCAGCGACATAGCCATTACGCTAACTGCTGGTCCCAGGTTTTTCATATTTTAAAAGCCTGAGTAAACAGGAGCCTGAGATTTGGGATAGGCCCATACCTATCAAGATTGTTGCCCAATAGGCTTGTTTTCATTTACTGTAAACCAACTGTGATATGGCAAAAGGATTAGAGTTTGTGAGTGACCTCCCCATCCTTTCTTCATCCCAGTGTTCTTGAGTTCATGATGTAAAGAATAAGGCAGAGCCAATCAGTTGCTTACATTACAGTATTTCATTGATTATTTATGGCTAGAGGGCACAATATACTTACAAGAGACATAGGGAGAGAAGGTCCCACCCACACCCCATGGGGAATGGTCACTGCTAGCCCTTCTCCATCTGGCCCTCCTTTTTGGAATTGTGGGCACACATGCACACTCAACCACTGAGTTTTTCAAGCTGCTGGATCTAGGACTCATACCACGTGGCTGGGCATGTGGAATCCGGTTACCTTAACCACACCAGTGAGCTTGAATTATTTTTATTTTTTATATATTGTTATTTTTGCTATAAGGCGCATTCACTCACCAGAAAGATAGAGGGAAGCAAAGTGAGAAGTTGCCCCAGGGTAGATGACCATGTTGTAATCCCTTCTCCTCCATTCACCTCTTGGCCTTTTTTTTTTTTTTTTACAACAGGAATCCATTTTTCTTCATTTACTTTCCATTATTTTAAATCCTTGAGGGGCACAGTGTCACATGGATTCTGTGTTCAATGGCCTCCTCAGATTACTCTGGTTTTATCTGGTTTGCCACCAGGAGTCACTGTGTTGTTATTTGCCTTTTGGTTTGTACACATAAGCACACCTCTTGCCTAAATAGAATTCCATTTCATCTCGTGCATAAACACCTACAATTTTTAAGAAGAGCTGTTTGCTCCCTTCGGTTCCTGAGACCACACTTATAGCCAGCAAAAATGGCCTTGGACCACAGCCTTCCAGACAGTTGCCTTTTAGAAGTCCTGTTCCCAGCAGGCCTCCACAGGCTCCAAGATGGCAGAAAGAGCTCCTGTTGGGCTTTTTGAGCACACATGTACAAGTCCCAGTGTGTTTTTCAAGTCACTAGTCAGGACTTGAACTACATATCAGGTTGTGTGGGATCCAGCAGCACCTTAACCACCACACCACTTGCTGGTCCCAACTTGTATTATTATTATTTTTTTTCCAAGGTTTTTGCCATAAGGCTTGTGCACTCACTGGAGACAGAGAAAGGGAAAGTGAGATGAGAAATTAGCCCCAGGGGAAGAGGGAATGAGCAGGTCGCAGTCCCTTCTCTTCCATTCTCCTCTTGGGATTTTGGGCAAGTGGGCGCATGTGTGTGTGTGTGCGTGCGCATACGTACACACACACACACACACACACACACAGTGATTTTTTTTTTTTTTGAGAGGTTTTCGCTATAGGGCACGTGTGCTCACCAGACAGAGAGAGAGACATAGGGACAGAAAGCGAGAAATCACCCCCCAGGGGGCATGGTCACGCCGCAGTCCCTTCTCCTCCATTCTCCTCTCAGGATCTTGGGCACGCACGCACACGCGCCCAGCATGAGTTTTAAGCCACCGGGTCCGGGACGCGAACCGCGGTCGACTACGTGGGAGTCCAGCGACATAGCCATTATGCTAACTGCTGATTCCCCACACAGTGATTTTTTTAAGCCATCAGGTCTAGCACTGAGACTGAGATCGGCCATGTGGGAGGTCCAGCACCCTAAACATAGACCACCTGCTGGCTCCAAACTTGTATTATTTGTAAAGGACCAATATGAACTCAACCAACAATTGGACATGCTCTTTTTGCTCTACTTTGTTACATAAACCAACTTTTCATTAGTCTTTCTTAAAAAAAAAAAAATTATTTTCATTTGACCAGTGAGGGACAGAGTGAGAGAGAGAGAGAGAGAAAGCAAGAAAGCAAGCTGCCAGGACCAGGACTGGAACCATGGTCAGTCACGTGGGAGTCCAGTGCCCTTAACCACCACACCACTTAAAGGTCCCATTAGTCTTTTTTTTATTTTTATTTTTATTTTATTTTATTTTTTTAGGTTTTGCCATAGGGTGCATGTGTTCAGAGGAGAGAGAAGGAAAATGAGAAATCCCTTCTCCTTCAGTTTCAGGATTTTGGCTATACCCACATTCACATATGCCCGCTGGGTCCAGGACTCAAATCTCGGCCAGCCATGTGGGAGTCCAGAGCTTTCCCCCCACACCACCTGCTGGTCCCTTTACTAGCCATTTTGATGAACACACGTGTTCGAAACTGAAGTCTGTTCCTCTTGGCAAATTCAACCTAAGCCCTGGCTCAGATAGACTTCCATTTCACTTAGTGTGCTCAGCCTTCTTTTTAGGTTGACACTATAGATTAAAAGAGGGATAGAGAATGGCCATCTCCCTTCAGTGCACTTAAAGGCGTATCATGAAGATCCCACACATCTGCTGCTGAGCTCTCTAGAGCCCCAGTCTACACTTACCCTCCAACGCATACTAGTTCAACATTAGCCATCCAATCCAGATCACTCCCTACATGCAAATCCCACTTCCTTGCAGGAAGTTCTTTCGTCCACCTCTGATCCTTCCCTTGCCTTTGAAAAGGCCTTTTGTGACTATTTGCTTAAAAAGACAAGAGGGGCCAGCAGGTAGTGTGGAGGTTAAGGTAGCTGGATCCCATATGACTGACTCTATACACGGAGTTCCAGACCCAATGGCTTAAAAATCATGCTGGGCATGTGTGCCTAAGGAGAGAATGCAGGAGAAAGGAATTGTGGTGTGGCCAACCACTTTGGGAAGTGATTTCTTACATCCTTTCTCTCTCCGGTGTGTGCACGTGTCCTGTATCAAAAACTCTCAACTGATTCAGTCTTTAATACATGTGTATTTCAATAGATGGCAAATAGGATGTGTTCTCTGAGTCACATCCACTGTGAACCTGTTCATAGGCTTCTGTAAAAGCGAGAGTCAAGCATTGTCTGGCAGGACTCCAAAGGGCTGATGATGACCAGAAGGGTGGCTATTTGGCAGTTAAAAGCACAAAGCTTCACCAGTACCAGCGCTCAGAAAGATGGCGCCTCTCTGGGACTAACGGTGGAAGTACAAGCCCTAATTACAAATGGTTCAGGAGCTTGCTTAGGGTGAGGTAAATTGGAGATTGCCAATACAGAAAACAAGAAAAGCCTTATAGTTTATAGCTGTTGCAATGCATGAAGTTTATTAACCTTAGGGCAATAAAGAATTTTGGTCTAGTATAAATTTTTTTTTTTAATTGCGAGAGGGCGTGTGAGCTCATGAGAGAGAGAGAGAGAACGAACTCCTTCCAGTGAGGCAGGGCACTGCGATCCCTTTAGGATTTTGGGTACAGGTACACAAAGTGTTTTTTAAGTCACAGGGGCTAAGATTTGAACCATGATGGGCATCGGCTTTCCATGCACTGCGCTTGACCACTGTGCCACCATTGGACCCATGGTCTGGTACAACTTTTGAGTAAATAAGAAAATATTAACCTTAGTTCCATGTGATTGAAGTGAAACCCATGGGGGGGTGCACAGATAAATCATGAGGCTGGTTTTTGGCTGTCCTAAGGGAACTGGGGAAGGACCAGCTGCAAGTCCATATAAAGGGAGGGCTGGTTGGGGTAGGGGGACGCTCTTGTGGAGCGTCCCCACTTTCCTGGGGTCGAACCTGCTCTCGGCAGGCTTGCACCAGAACATAATCATCATTAGCTCATAAATACATGCACATGATGCCAATATCACCACTAATTCAAGTTGAGTGCCAAGTACAATAGAAAGCTCTTACCGGATTTACCATCAAAATGTCTTTGTACTATTTTAATATTACCCATTCCATTCCCAAAACAAAAAACATTGGGAATATAGTTCATCTGTAATCAAGTGCTATTTCCCCAAATCAAAGGAACAGGTAATAAAGTTTTGAAAAGGTGGTGAAATATTTGTTATACTCAAGAGCACTTTAAAACTATTTCATTTCCTGGGTCGGACTCGGGGCGGGGAGTGCACTACGGCAAAGGACAAAGGTTTCATAAATAGTTACCTACAGATAACACCGTTTTCATTTTGGACCTGGCTCAAGAGTAAGGTGCGCTAAGGGCAAATTTTTACTGGGCGAAGGCACCGGGCCCAGGAGCGGAGACCGAGCTGGGGACCCAGGTCCCTCGGGCGCCGTCCCGGGCCGGGGACCGACAGAGCCCGGCTGGCTCAGCCCGGGGACCGCTCCGTGTTCCGGCCTCGGGGAGAATCGACCGTCGGGTCCTCCCGTC
>NW_006159859.1:8938465-8940282 GCF_000334495.1 Tupaia belangeri chinensis
CCGCCGCCCTCGCTGGAAACCCTGGAGGCAGGTCTGTGACTGCTCGGCGGGGGGCGCGGGCAGGGGCGACGCGGGGGACTCGGCGCACGGGCGGGGGAGGGGCGGGCCTCGGTTCCCTGTCAGTCGGAGGTATTTGGTTCCAAGGTGTCATTCACTGCGCTATTTACATACATGGACATCTGGGAAGGGAGCGGCATGAAGAGGTGGGACCTCAGGTTCTCCTTGACGGGTGGGGTCCCGGCGGGGGCAACTTGGCGGCGCGGCCCGGCCGGAGCGCCTGCGATTCTGTTTTGCACCCCTCCACGTGCTGGCGACTTGGGAAAGTGACTACCTTTAGGTAGATTTTGCCGTGCAAACCCGGACAGAGTTTTTGCAGACTTTTTTTTTTTAAAACGGTTGAAGCATGGCGGAGCAGGGAGATTGATTTGTCCGTAGAAACGTGATTGTGATCCTGGATTGTGAAATAATTGTGAAGCTGAAAATCTGAAAGTTTTGAAATCACTCCTGAGTACGCATATTAAAAATGAGATTGTAAATGTAATGGCTGTTAAAGTGCTTTGAGTTTTGATTGTGGTGGAAGACAATTGAAATAGGATAGTTAGCGAGACAGAGCGGATTGCAGGTCAGGTAAATGGTAGCGTCTAATTTCTATCATTCAGTCAGTGCACCCTTTAGAGGAAATCGGGTTTTTTAATGCTGACCATGGCATACGGCCCCATTGTTTTATTTTGGTTGTAGCCACTGCTGTTAAAAAAGAGAGTTAAATGAAAATGTTAAGTGAAAGTGAAATAAGATGAGACATGAAGCAGAATCATCTACTTTTTCTAAATTAGGTTGTGGTTAAATGAACTTGTTTGGAACAGCTGTTCCAAGTCTTCGCTGTTTAACAGTGGAATAGGAAAACTTTAAGGGTATTTACAGGGTTGCGAGGACCAAATGAGATAAAGGGTGTGGATATATAAGGTGATACACATTACAACAGTCTTAAATGTTCATGGAAAAATGCGTATTTTGGAAAATATGCATGAATTTCAAAAGATTTTAGGACTAATATAAACTCACACTTCAGTTCTATTTTTCTCTGAGCTTTTTGAAGTTCCCACATATGCTGCAGGTATGTTAACATTTTCTCCTGAGGACGTGCCAATAGAGGGAGATAATTTGTTGAGCTAATTGCTCTTTAGCTTTTGCTTAAAAGTACAGTTTATTCTTGATAAGTTTTAACACTTTTGCAAAAAAATTAAGTTGCTTTAGATTTAATTTTGGCAAGATTCCCTCCTAGGCATGACTATGTACTTCTATTACTAGCTAAAGATAATAGCTTTAAGTAGTCTCTATAAAATTTAGCAGAGTAAGAAAAACATAGTGAATTACTTATTGGCTTTCTAATCACTCTCTTAGACTTTCACACAGTTATATATCATATTCAATGAACTACCAAAAAATGGACTCTAGATTGTGAAGCCAAATTTATGGGTCTTAAAGCTTTATTAATTTTAGAGAGATTTTTGCTATTGGATGTGTGTACTCACCAGAGAGAGAGAGAGAGAGAGGATAGACAGGCAAAAAGCAAAAAATCACCCCCCCCAGGGGATGGTCATGCTGTAGTCCCTCCTCTTCCACTCTACGCTTGGGATTTTGGCACACATGTGCACATGCTTGACATGAGTTGCAAGCCGCTGAGTCCAAGACTCAAACCAGGTTGACAATGTGAGTCCAGTGACATAATTTTTAAAGAATTATTTTAACTTTATTTATTCATTTATTTTAATTAGACCAGAGAGGGACAGAGAGAGAGAGAGAGAGAGAGAGAGAGA
>NW_006159859.1:8941025-8942669 GCF_000334495.1 Tupaia belangeri chinensis
AGACAGGAAAAAAGAAAAAAATCACCCCCCCCAGGGGATGGTCATGCTGTAGTCCCTCCTCTTCCACTCTACGCTTGGGATTTTGGCACACATGTGCACATGCTTGACATGAGTTGCAAGCCGCTGAGTCCAAGACTCAAACCAGGTTGACAATGTGAGTCCAGTGACATAATTTTTAAAGAATTATTTTAACTTTATTTATTCATTTATTTTAATTAGACCAGAGAGGGACAGAGAGAGAGAGAGAGAGAGAGAGAGAGAGAAAGCCGCCAGGTCCAGTACTCAAACCGGGGTTGGCCATGTGGGAATCCAGCGCCTTAACCACCACACCACTTGCTGGCCCTGATACTTCCTCTACCACCCAGGGAGAGAAAGACAGATTGAGAGAAAGTGAGAAATCACTCTTGGGGGGGGGAGAGGAAGGAGTGGCCATGTCTGCTATCTCTTTTCGTCTGTTCTCTTGGGTATCTGGGGCACATGTGCACATATTCCTGGGTGAGTTTCAAGTCACCATTCTGAGACTTGAACCTCAGTTGGCCGTGTGAGAGCCTAGCGACATAACCACTAGGCAATCTTCTGGCCCCAAGTTCGTCAACTTCTAGGATGGTTCTAGTATATTGTTTCTGGAAATCCAGATAAGGCATTCTTTTTAACCAAAGCCTAGCCTAATGTCACCTGCTGTCTTTCACTTGGTCATAAGACCAGAACTACCCTAATGTGTCCAAACCTGTGTTAAAGTAGTTAGACTTATTTTGAAGACCTTTTACTTTTTTTTTTTTTTTTTGGAGAGGTTTTTTTTGCTATAGGGCATGTGTACTCACCAGAAAGACAGAGAGAGAGAGAGACAGACAGACAGAAAGTGAGAAATCATTCCCCAAGGGGATGTACATGCAGCAATCCTTCTCCTCCATTCTCCTCTTGGTATCATGGGCATGCACACACATGCGCTCAGCGTGAATTTAAGCCACTGGGTCTGGGACTTGAACCGTGGTTGATTACATGGGAGTCCAGCGACATGGCCATTACACCCATTATTATTATTATTTTTAAAGAATTATTTAACTTTTATTTGTTTGCTTATCTTAATTTGACCAGAGAGGGACATAGTGAAAGAGAGAAAGTGAGAAAGCAAGCCACCAGGTCCAAGAATCAAACCATTGTCGGCCATGTGGGAGTCTAGTGCCCTTAACCATCACGCCACCTGCCTGCCCCTTGGAGACCCATTATTAAATCACAATATGTGATTTATCTTTTTCAAGTTTAGCGTTCTCTGATCCAGTGTTGGTCTTCATAAATTCTCTTTCTTATACATTTATTTAATTCTATTTGCTATCATCATTATTATTAATTTTAATTTGACTAGAGAGAGACCACTGGAGAAAGGTAAAGTGAGAAAGCAAGCCGCCAGGTCTGGGACTCGAACTGCGGTCAGCCATGTGGGAATCCAGTGCCTTCAACCACCATGCCACCTGCTGGCCCCCATTAATCCTCTTTTCTACTAATACCTGCTTTATAGAAACCTCATATTAGCTTAATGTTTCTTCTCTAGTAAAATAACATTTAAGTAAATTATATAAATAATAAATATATTTTTATAAAAAAGAGAACTTTTTTTTTTTTTTGAGAGATTTTCACTGTAGGGCG
>NW_006159859.1:8942683-8966346 GCF_000334495.1 Tupaia belangeri chinensis
GCATCGTGCGCACGCACGCACACGAGCCCGGCGTGAGTTTTAAGCCACCGGATCCGGGACACGAACCGCGGTCTACTACGTGGGAGTCCAGCGACATAGCCATTACGCTAACTGCTGGTTCCCTAAAAAAGAGAACTTTTGATGTTCCCTTAAGAAAATCATTTACTAGTGGGACCAGCAGTTAGCGTAATGGCTATGTTGCTGGACTCCCACGTAGTTGACCACAATACCATGGTTCACGTCCCGGACCCGGTGGCTTAAAACTCACACCAGGCACGTGTGCGTTTGTGCCCAAGATCCTGAGAGGAGAATGGAGGAGAAGGGATTGCAGCATGGCCATCCCCCTTGGGGGGTGATTTCTTGATTTCTCTCTCTCTGTCTCTGGTGAGTGCACGTGCCCTACAGCAAAAAACTCTCCAAAAAAAAAGAAAAAAGAAAAAAAATTATTTACTAGTTTACTGACTGTCCTTTCAGACCTTCTAAAAAATATTTTAATTTTTTGGGACCAACAGTTAGCGGAATAGCTATGTCGCTGGACTCCTGTGTAGTCGACCGCGGTTCGCCTCCCGGACCCAGTGGCTTAAAACTCATGCCGGGTGCGTGTGCATGCGTGCCCAAGATCCCGAGAGGAGAATGGAGGAGAAGGGATTGCGGCGTGGCCATCTCCCCTTGGGGGGTGATTTCTTACTTTCTGTCCCTCTGTCTCTGTCTGACGAGTGCACGTGCCCTATGGCAAAAAAACCCACAAAACTAAAAAAAAATACTTCAATTATTTTATTTTGCCAGTGGGCACATGCTCTTGCTAGATAGAAACAGAGGGAGAAAGGACTCCTCAGTGGGGTATCATCCTGTCAGGATTTTGGGCACACATGTACCCAGTGTTTTGTGTTTTAAGAATTATTTTAATTTTATTTATCATTATTATTTTCTTTCAGTTTGCTACAGGACATGTGCACATGAGAGAGAGTGAGCAGGAAGTGAGAAAGCAAGTCGCCAGAACTCAAATCGTGGTTAGTCACGTGGGAGTCCAATGCCTTAACCACCATGCCATGGGCTGCCCCCCACCTTCCAGTGTGTTTTCTGTTTGTTTTTTTTTTTAAGAGAGATTTTTGCTGTAAGGTGTGTGCCCTTGCTGGAGAGACAGAGAAAGAAAGAAAGCGAGAAATCACCCCTTAGAAGAAGTGGCCATGCTGCAGTGCCTTCTCCATTCTCCTCTCAGGATTTTGGACATGCACACACGTGTCCGCCACGAGTTTCAGGCCTTCAGGTCTGGGACTCGAACCGCAATTGGCCATGTGGGGTTTCAGCAACATAACCATTATGCCATCTGCTGGTCCCCGCCAGTGTGTTTTCTAACCCCGGGATCTGGGATACCAACCACACTGTTGGCTGTGTTGGATCTGCCTCCCTTAACCAGCTGGCCACAGGTTAGCCTTTTTCAGACCTTTCAATGCAGTTAATCCCAAGGTTTTTGTTGTGTATATGAGTTTAGAACATAAGCTGTCATCTTCCATGGTTTCGTTTGAAGTGTTAGTTGGTCCTTTTTAATTTAAACTACTTTTAAAAATTGCTGAGGGAAGCCAACCAGTAGTGAGTTGGTTAAGACAACTGAATCCCACATGTCTGACTGTGGTTGAGTCCTGAACCTGGTGGATTGAAAAACATGCCAGGCATGTGTGCGTATGTGCCCAAAATCCTGAGAGGAGAATGGAGGAGAAGCGATTGCAATGTCTCCATACCCCATGGGGATGGTTGGGGGAGGATTTCTCACTTCTTTCCTCCCTCACCCTCTCTCTCTGGTGAGCATATGCACTCTATAGCAAACTAAAAAAATACAGTACAATGAAAATTGCCGAGAAGGGGCCAGCAGGTTACGTGGAGGTTAAGGCAGCTAGATCTCACATAGTTGATTGTGTGGTTTGAGTTCCAGACCTGGAGGCCTGAAAAACACAGAGTTGGGACCAGCAATTGGCGTAATGTCTATGTCGCTGGACTCCCATGTAGTCGACCATGGTTCGAGTCCCAGACCCTTGTGCCTTAAACTCACGCTGGGTGCATGTGCGTGCATGCCCAAAATCCCGAGAGGAGATTTTTTCCCTCCTTTTGGAATTTTGGGCACGCAAGCATAGGCACCTGCTGTTTCTTAAACTGCCAGATCTAGGATTTGAACTGCGTGGTTGGCCATGTGGTATCCAGTGCTTCAACCATCATGTGGCCAGTTCAGAAAACACATCATATCTCTCGTATACAACATGTTGGGGGGTGATTTCTTACTTTCTGTCCCTCTGTCTCTGTCTGACGAGTGCACGTGCCCTATGGCAAAAAAACCCACAAAACTAAAAAAAAATACTTCAATTATTTTATTTTGCCAGTGGGCACATGCTCTTGCTAGATAGAAACAGAGGGAGAAAGGACTCCTCAGTGGGGTATCATCCTGTCAGGATTTTGGGCACACATGTACCCAGTGTTTTGTGTTTTAAGAATTATTTTAATTTTATTTATCATTATTATTTTCTTTCAGTTTGCTACAGGACATGTGCACATGAGAGAGAGTGAGCAGGAAGTGAGAAAGCAAGTCGCCAGAACTCAAATCGTGGTTAGTCACGTGGGAGTCCAATGCCTTAACCACCATGCCATGGGCTGCCCCCCACCTTCCAGTGTGTTTTCTGTTTGTTTTTTTTTTTAAGAGAGATTTTTGCTGTAAGGTGTGTGCCCTTGCTGGAGAGACAGAGAAAGAAAGAAAGCGAGAAATCACCCCTTAGAAGAAGTGGCCATGCTGCAGTGCCTTCTCCATTCTCCTCTCAGGATTTTGGACATGCACACACGTGTCCGCCACGAGTTTCAGGCCTTCAGGTCTGGGACTCGAACCGCAATTGGCCATGTGGGGTTTCAGCAACATAACCATTATGCCATCTGCTGGTCCCCGCCAGTGTGTTTTCTAACCACTGGATCTGGGATACCAACCACACTGTTGGCTGTGTTGGATCTGCCTCCCTTAACCAGCTGGCCACAGGTTAGCCTTTTTCAGACCTTTCTATGCAGTTAATCCCAAGGTTTTTGTTGTGTATATGAGTTTAGAACATAAGCTGTCATCTTCCATGGTTTCGTTTGAAGTGTTAGTTGGTCCTTTTTAATTTAAACTACTTTTAAAAATTGCTGAGGGAAGCCAACCAGTAGTGAGTTGGTTAAGACAACTGAATCCCACATGTCTGACTGTGGTTGAGTCCTGAACCTGGTGGATTGAAAAACATGCCAGGCATGTGTGCGTATGTGCCCAAAATCCTGAGAGGAGAATGGAGGAGAAGCGATTGCAATGTCTCCATACCCCATGGGGATGGTTGGGGGAGGATTTCTCACTTCTTTCCTCCCTCACCCTCTCTCTCTGGTGAGCATATGCACTCTATAGCAAACTAAAAAAATACAGTACAATGAAAATTGCCGAGAAGGGGCCAGCAGGTTACGTGGAGGTTAAGGCAGCTAGATCTCACATAGTTGATTGTGTGGTTTGAGTTCCAGACCTGGAGGCCTGAAAAACACAGAGTTGGGACCAGCAATTGGCGTAATGTCTATGTCGCTGGACTCCCATGTAGTCGACCATGGTTCGAGTCCCAGACCCTTGTGCCTTAAACTCACGCTGGGTGCATGTGCGTGCATGCCCAAAATCCCGAGAGGAGATTTTTTCCCTCCTTTTGGAATTTTGGGCACGCAAGCATAGGCACCTGCTGTTTCTTAAACTGCCAGATCTAGGATTTGAACTGCGTGGTTGGCCATGTGGTATCCAGTGCTTCAACCATCATGTGGCCAGTTCAGAAAACACATCATATCTCTCGTATACAACATGTTCCTTTCTTTAGAGTAGATGGTGAGACATGGAATTGTTAAGCTACAGGTTATTTGTTGGTTGACCAGTTGATCTCTCAAGTGATTATATTATAATTGAGACTCCTACTGGTAAGTAGGAAAATTTAGTCTTTTTTTTTTTTGGCCATAGGGCACTTGTGCAAGACAGCACGGGAAAGTGAGAAATCATCTTCCAGGGGTGATGGCCATGCCACAGTTCCTCCTCCATTCTCCTCTCAGGATCTTTGGCACACTCACATATATACTCTGCATGATTTTCAAATTTGTGGGGCCGGAACTCCACTGCGCAGTTGGCTATGTCGGATCCAGTGCCCTAGGTGCCACACCACTGCTGGGCCAAAATAATTCAGTCTTTTTTATTTTTTTAAAGTGTTTTTGCCATAGGGCACATGCACTTGCCTGAGAGAGACGGAGAGGGAAAGTGAGAAATCACCTCCCCATGGAGAATGGCCATGCATCACTTCCTTTTCCAGTTTCCCTTCAGGATTTTGGGGACACATGCATTACACATTTAAAAACACTAATTTGTTGGTGGCAGTGATGGTGTGGTGGTTAAGGCAGTGTACTCCCACATGGTCAATGGTGGGTTGAGTCCTTGACTTGGCAGCTTAAAAATCTCATGGAGGGAGAGGGCAGCAGGTGGCATGGTTGTTGTGGACTCTCCTACATGGCCAGCCATAGTTTGAGCCCTGGACCTGGCATCTTGCTTTCTCACTTTTCTAGTCTGTCTGTCTGTCTTTGGTCAGAGCACATGGCCTATTAACAAATAAAATACATATATATAGGTTTTTTTTTTTGAGAGAGAGTTTTGCTGTGAGGCACGTGTACTTGCTGGAGAAGCATTACAGCGACAGCAAGAAATCACCTGCTGGGAGGATGGCCATGTCCTAATCCCTTCTTTTCCATTCTTCTCTCAAGATTTTGGGCACACCAGCGCACTTGGCTGGCATGAGTTTCAAGCTGCTGGGTTCAGGACTTGAACCACAGTTGGCCAAGTGGTAGTCTGGTGCCTTAACCACTATACCGCATACTGGCCCCAATAAATCTTTAAAAAAAAACAAAACAAGGCAAAACAACCACATGGGATGGGCGTGTGTGCCCAAAATCCTGAGAGGAAAAGAATTGCCATGTGACTATACTCTCTAGGGGTGATTTTTCACTTTCCTTCTCTCTTTCTCTCCCACAAGTACATGGGCCCTATGGCAAAATCTTATAAAAACAGAAACAGTGATTTGTTGTAAAAAGGTAGGATTTTACCCAGTTTTTCTCTTAAATATAAAAATCCTGTGAGTACTATCATTTTCTTTTTTTTACAATTTTTTTTTTTGAGGTGTTTTTGTTACAGGGCGCATGTGTTCACCAGAAAGACAGAGACAGAAAGCGAGAAATCACCCCTCGGGGGGATGGCCATGCTGCAATTCCTTCTCCATTCTCCTCTCGGGATCTTGGGCATGCACGCACACGCGCCCAGCGTGAGATTAAGCCACCGGGTCCGGGACTCAAACCGCAGTCAACTACATGGGAGTCCATTACGCCAACTGCTGGTCCCTCTTTATCTTTCAGGATGTGTACGCTTGCCAGAGAGATAGAGAGACAGAAAGTGAAAAATCACCCCCTGTGGGGGACGGCCATGCCGCAACTCCTTCCTTATTATCCTCTTGGGATTTGGGGCACTTACGAACATAGACCCAGCATGAGTTTTAAGCCGCCAGGCCCGGAACTCAAACCACAGTCAACTGTGTTCAGAGTCCAGTGATGACCTAACCATTATACCATGTGTTAGTACCTTATTATTTTTTAAAGAATTATTTTATTTAACTTTATTTATTATTATTATCATTATTATTTTCTAGTTTGATCAGAGAGAGACAGAGAGAAAGGGAGAGAGGAAGTGAGAAACCAAGCCACCAGGTCCAAGACTTGAACCGTGATCGACCATGTGGGCGTCCAGCACCTTTAACCACCATGCCACTTGCCGGCCCCATGTCCCTTATTTTATAGATTTGCCAGGGGGCATGTGTGCTCAGGAGACAGTGGGAGATGGAGCAAGCAGTCCTCAGTGGAGCACGGTCACTTTGTAATCCTTTTCCATTTCTCTATCCTGTGGGAAATTTGGTAGGCCCACATGAGTTCCACATGTTTTCCTCACAACTGGGGCTGAGATTCAAATCATGCCTTTGGCCATATGGGGTTTGGCTCCCTGAACCACGCAGTGCATTTTCTTAATTAAAACTTTGCCAAACATGGTCGTAAGAATTAAGGGAAGTAAAATAGCTCCTACTGTGTTGCAGTACTTGTTTATAGAATATTCAAGCTCTTAAAAAATGAATGGTTTTCCTTGTTCTATCTAGAATTATTTCCTTATTCCAGGGTTTAAGAATAACCTTTAGGGACCAGCAGTTAGCATAACGGCTATGTCGCTGGACTCCCACATAGTTGACCCCGGTTGGCGTCCCGGAGCCAGTGGCTT
Organism: Tupaia belangeri chinensis; assembly: GCF_000334495.1. Lineage (NCBI taxonomy): Eukaryota > Metazoa > Chordata > Mammalia > Scandentia > Tupaiidae > Tupaia > Tupaia belangeri. Next base: position 8,949,015 of record NW_006159859.1, read on the forward strand.
AAACTCACGCCGGGCGCGTGTGCGTGCATGCCCAAGATCCCGAGAGGAGAATGGAGGAGAAGGGATTGTGGCGTGGCCATCCCCATTGGGGGGTGATTTCTCACTTTCTGTCTTTCTGGCGAGTGCACGCGCCCTATAGCAAAAACTTCTCCAAAAAAAAATAAATAACCTTTAGAAGATACTGGGATATTGCTCAAATTAAGTTATAATGGCATTTTAGTGTCTTAACAACATTTGAAAATGGAGATAATTGGGACCAGCAGTTAGCGTAATGGCTATGTCGCTGAAACTCCCACGTAGTTGACTGCAGTTTGCATCCCGGACCTGGTGGCTTAAAACTCACGCCGGGCGCACGTGCGTGCGTGCCCAAGATCCCAAAAGGAGAACGGAGAAGGGATTGCGGTGTGGCCATCCCCCCTGGGTGGTGATTTCTCGCCTTCTGTCTCTCTCTCTCTGGCGAGCGCACACGCCCTATAGCAACCCCCCCCCAAACAAAATGGAGATAATTGGATTACATAAGTGTATATAAATTGAGAGTCACTAGTAGCTTAAATGTGTTTATGTTTCATCTGTTTCAATATACTTTTTTTTTTTGGAGAGGTTTTTGCTATAGGGCGCGTGCACTCGCCAGAAAGACAGAAAGTGAGAAGTCACCCCCCAGGGGGGATAACCTCACCACAATTCCTTCTCTTCCCGGGATTTTGGCCACGCATGCACATGCACCCGGCATGAGGTTAAACCACCAGGTCTGGGACTCAAACCTCGGCTGACTACGTGGGAGTTCAGCGACATAGCCATTACATCATCTGCTCGTCCCAATATATACTTTATTCATTTAAACATCCTTTTTTTTCTTTTAAAGAATTATTTATTTGATTCCATTTGTTATGTTTTCTAATATGACCAGACAAAGAGAGAAAGGGAAACTGAGAAAGCAAGTTGCCAGGTCTGGGACTTGAACCACGGTCAGCCGTGTGGGAATCCAGCACCTTTAACCACCATACCACCCGCCTGCCCCAATTTAAACATCTTAATTTAAAATTTTTCTAGGTTAACTTGTTTTTTCGTCTTGGGTTTTTCTCAAATGAAATGCAGGACAATTTCTTCCATTTTAGTTAAAATATGAGAAAATGAACATTTCTCTTAAGATTGTTTTCCCTGTAATTTGTACAATAATTTAAACTTATATTAAAAACTGGGTGGATTTCTTTCCATGTACGTTCAGATTTACCTTATTTCTAGAAGTTCTATTGGGTTACTGGAAAAGTCATGACATATTTTTGCATAGAAAAACATGTCTTAGGGTCAGCACATGGCGTGGCAGTTACTTTGTTGGACCCCCACAACAGCCAACTGCAGTTCAAATCCCAGATCCTGGCTTAAAAATCACTCCAGGTGCCTGAACATGCATGCCCAAAACCCCAGAGGAGAATGGAGAAGAGATCACAGCAGTGTGGCTATCCGGCCATCCCCATGGGTGATTTCTCACTTTCCCTATCTCTGCCTCTCTCTCTCCCCAGTGCACGCACCCCAAGGCACAAACCTCTTAAAAAAAAAAAAAAAAAAGTCATGACTTTCCTGATGACCTAATAGAAAAAGTACATCATGACTTTTCTAATGTAGTACTTTATTATTTATTATTTATTTAACTTTTTCATTTTTTTTTTTTTTTTTTAGTTTTACTATACGGAGTGTGTGCTTGTCAGGTGAAAGAGAAAGAGAGGGAAAATGAGAAATCACCCCATAGGGGGGTGCTATCCTTTCTCCTCTTGGGATTTTGGGCACTCATACACAACACATGTTCTCAGTTTGTTTTTCAGGCTTTCAGGTTTGAAACTCAAACCACACAGTGAGCTATGTGGGATGCAGCTGTCTTAATACCCACACCACCTGATGGCTCAATTTTTTAAAAAATAATTACTTTTCTCTAACTTTATTTTTTTTATTTTAATTTGACCAGAGAGGGGACAGAATGAGAGGGGGGAAGTGAGAAAGCAAGCCTCCAGGTCTGGGATTTGAATCATGGTCAGCAATGTGAGAGTCCAGTGCCCTTAACCACCATGCCACCTGCTGGTCCCCCAATCCTCCCCACAGCGATTTTTGCAACAGAGCATGTGTGCTCACTGGAGACAGAAAGAGACAGAAACAGAAAGTGAGAAATCAGCTCAAGGGGTCATAGCCACGCCCCAGTCCCTTTTCCTTCATTCTCCTCTGGATCTTGGGAATTCATGCATAAGTGCCCAAAGTGAGCTTCAGCTTCCCAGGTTCAGGAATTGAACTCTTTTTTTTTTTTTTTTTGGTGGGTTTTTTCACTATAGGGCGCGTGCGCTTGCCAGACAGACAGAGAGAGACATAGAGACAGAAAGCAAGAAATCACCCCCCGGGGGGATGGCCACGCCACAATCCCTTCTCCATTCTCCTCTCGGGATCTTGGGCACACACACACACACACACACACACACACACACACATGCGCGCGCGCCCAGCGTGAGTTTTGAGCCACCGGGTCCGGGACACGAACCGCGGTTGACTACGTGGGAGTCCAGCGACATAGCCATTACACTAACTGCTGGTTCCCAGGACTTGAACTCTTAATGTAATCATTAGCGATCTGCTGTTCCCGCTGTTATTTTGTATTGTACATATTTTAGCAATCCCATATTAGTAAATGTAGAGGTTATTTAAATACAGTTATCAGCAAAGTTCCAGTAAACATTCTATGTAGACATCTTTATGTCTTGTCTTGATTCCCAGATAATTTCCTGGAAATAGAATAATTTATTAAAAATTATATACATTTCGAATTACAGATTACTCTGCAAAGTTGATGCCACTTCATATTCTTACCAACATGAGAGAAAAGGGCCTTTTCTTTACAGGCTGAATATAGGCACTTGGCATTGTCTTTTTTTGTCAATATGATAGTTCAAAATGTTCTTTTGATTTAGTTTACTTTTTTTTGAGAGAGGTTTTTGCTATAGGGCACGTGCACTCGCCAGAAAGACAGAGAGACAGAATTGAGAATCACCCCCCAGGGGGAATGGCCATGCTGCAGTCCCTTCTCCTCTCGGGATCTTGGGCATAGGCGCGTGCGCACACACATGCACCCGGGTGAGTTTAAGTCACTGGGTCCTAACGGCGGTTGACTACATAGGAGTGCAGTGACATAGCCATTACGCCAACCGCTGGTCCCTGATTTAGTTTACATTCTTTTATTAGTTCCATTGAGTGTCATTTTGCTTTGGATATTTGTAATTTTTAATTATCCTTTATTCATATTTACTTACTTTTAAGGAATTATTTAAATTTATTTATTCATTTTAATTTGTCCAGAAAGGGACAGACAGAGTGAGTGGGGGATGGGGGGGGTGGGCAAGAGGGAAAGTGAGAAAGTAAACTGCGGGGTCTGGAACTTGAACTATGGTTGGCCATATGGGAGTCCAGCATCCTTAACCACCACGTCACCTGCTGGCCCCTGTTTATTTATTTTTAAAAGCTCAGTATTACCCTTTTAACTGAAAAATATTATTGTGTCATGGGAAAAGTCATGTATTTTTCAATATTTTTCTATGCAAAATGCATCATGACTTTTTTCTTTTTAACAATTATTTTATTTAACTTTATTTATTTATTTATTTTAATTTGCCCAGAGAGGGACAGAGGAGGTGGGAGTGAGAACGTAAATCACCAGGTGTGCGTCTCAAACCACGGTTGGCCATGTGGGAGTCCAGCATCCCAACCACCATGCCACCTGTCAGCTCCGCATCATGGCTTTTCCCGTGACCCAGTAGATTGCTGGTCATCTAAAGAAGCAGCACAAAATACCTTTTTTTTTTTTTTTTTTTTTTAAAGAGAACATCTTGCTATAGGGTGTGTGCTCACTAGAGAGACAGAGATAGAAAGATGGCAAGACATCACTCCCTGGGGGTGATTTCGCTCCACAATCTCTTCTCTTTCATTCTCCTCCCGGGATTTGGGGCATGCATGCACATGAGCCCATTGTGAATTTCAGTCCTCTGGGAATGGGTCAGCCATGTGGGAGTTCAGCAACATAACTAACTACTAGGCCATCTGCTGGTCCCACGAAATACCTTTTTATGTTGAACTTGAGGTTAGACAAACTAATTCACTCAGTTGGTGTTGCACAACAACTCCTTTTACCTCTTTGTTGCGGAGTCTGCCCCTGTGAGGTTGATAGCATGAAGGAGCAGCCTCAGATGCTTACTGTTTATGGACTGCTGGCTACCAAAGAAAAGGTACTGGCTTTGCAAATTCCTTTTTCTAAACTTACTTTTTTAAGTTACCTGTTTCTTCCATGAGATAGAGAGGCACCCCAATAGGGTTGTTATGCCAGGATCAGTCCCTCAGTCTCAGCTGGCCTGGATTACTGAGGTGCCTGGGCCAAGAGTGCTTAGGGAGGTCCCAGGACCAAAGCTAGGAGCTTTCCTCTGCAGGTCCAGTAGTGTTACAACTGTGCCACCACCTGGCCCTGCCTAAACTCATTAATCTAGAAACAGTTCTCTTTCCATGGGAGAAGTTGGGACAAGGAAATAGGGGTATCCAGGGGAAATCTTCCACATGGAAAAATAAATTGTAACAACTACTTAGTAATCCATATTCAGAAATCACCCTTTCCCAAAGTGCCCAACCATATCGGGCAAATAGTCTGTGATGAGATTAAATTATGGTAGTAGCCAAATAAACATAAAATCCCAGTTAGGATGTATAAGTGAAGATACTCTATTAATTAAATGTCAGCAATAGGGACCAGCAGATGGCGAAATGGTTTTGTCACTGGACTGCCATGTAGTAGACTGTGGTTCAAGTCCTGGACACAGCTGCTCAACTCATGCTGGGTGCGTGTGTGTGCATGACCAAAATCCTGAGAGGAGAATGGACTAGAAGGGATTATAGCATGGCCATTCCCCTTCGTTAATTTCTTGCTTTCTGTCTGTCTCTCCAGCGAGTGTATGCACCTTATACCAAAATTCTCTTGAAAAACAAAAAAAGTCAACATTATCAATGCTCCGAAGTTTTCTTTTTTATTTATTTATTGATTTTTTAGGTTTTTGCTATAGGGTATGTACAGGGCATGTGCTCTAGCTGGAGAGAGACAGGGAGAAGGAAAGTGAGAAATCAGCCCTCAGGGGATGGCGATAGCACACCCTCTTCTCCAGTTTCTTCTCAGGATTTTGGGCACACATGCACACGTACCTGGTGTGATTCTCAAGGTGTCGTGTCCAGGACTCATACCACTAAGTTGGCCATGTGAGATTTGCTTGCCCTTGTTTAATTAGAAAAAAAATTCATAGAGGCTGCATGTGCTCATCAAAGGGAGAGGTGGTGAGTGAGAATGCATCCCCATGGGGGATGGTCATTTTGCAATCTCACCTCCATTTCTTTTGGGATTTTGGATTCATACATTCACATGCCCAGCATGTTTTTCAAGTTGCCAGATCTAGGACTTGAACCACGTGGTCAGTCATGTGGGATTGAGCCACCTTCACCACCACGCCATAAACTAGCCCATTTTCTTTTTTATGGCTTAAATCTAGATACAACCTATTAAGATTGTCAAATCTGTTTCCTAGGACAAATAGTATGAAGTTTTCTGACCTATTTTCTGGATTCTGCTTGGTAAATGTATAAAGAATTTATCCCATTAGAAACTGAGTTATTAGCTTTACAGTATTAAAACATGAATGATGTATTTGTTTCTCTTTTTGTATTATTGTTAATGAAAGGATTGGCCTGTTTAGTTCAGTGTAAGTGAACTTAATAGTTTCTGCTTCATGATCTGGACACTGAAGACCAGTTTGAATCTCTGTAGCTCATCTTTTTGCTAGGAATTTAAGTCTTAGAATTTTGGATTTATGTTGAATGATAATTACACTGATTTCTTGAAGATGGTATAATAGTTTTGTTAAGATATATTCAAAAAAGCAGTTGTGAAAATAACTCTATGTGTTTTCTTTAGAGCTCAGTTCCCCAAAAATTATAAAAGCAGGAAAACTGAAGACAAAGAAATCCAATAAGGTATGTCTTTACACGAAATAGTTATTAACTATTTTGATTTTTTTTTGTTAGAAACTCTTTTTAGATTACTACTATAATGTTTGCCAATTCTATTATTGATATTGGTTTAAAGTTAATATTCCAGGGAATTGTGGGTTTTATTCACATTTCCATATGCCTTAGCTATCATACATGTCTCAATGTAGTTAATATCATTAAATCATGTTAAAGTTTGATCATAAGGGAATAGCAGATGGCATAATGGTTACATAGCTGGACTCCCACTTAGTCAACTACAGTTTGAGTCCTAAACCTGGCAACTTCAAACTTCCTCTGGGCATGTGTGCATGCGTGCCCAAAATCCCAAGAGAAGAATGGAAGAGAAGGGAATGCGGTGTGGCCATCCCCTCTGGGGGGTGATTTCTCGCTTTCTGTCTCTCTGTCTCTCTCTGTCTCTGTGGTGAGCACAGGCACCCTATAGCAAAAATCTGGAAAAAAAAATTAAAAAAGAAATTTGATCATAAGATCCATTGTTCTGAAGTGTTTTTTTTTTTTTGGCTTGGAAAACATAGATTAATTTGGCAAATGACTGCAAACCTTTGGATTTTAAAAATTACTGTTACTTTTAGAAATTATTTTATTTAAAATTTCTAAGACTAATTTGCAGATATAACACTTATTTATTATTTTCTTAGGCTAGTGATTTCAGCGATATGGCAAATTGGCCAACACCAAGTGAATTAGTGAACACTGGAGTGAGTATTATTTTAAGGCTCTTTTTTCCCCCCCCAAAGGGAAATGTTTCATTTCAGTATACAGAGTTTATTTTACTTAAAAATCTAAGTAATTGTTGCCTTAGGGGACAGATTTAAAGACTTCATCAAGATTTCTGTTTAATTTGTAGTTACCCTTTGACACCGTCAGTTATATTGATAATGCACTTGTTGGCTTACACTTTACCCATGGGACTATATATTATTCCTTATATAAAAATCAGACCTGGGGGTGGTGTGGAGGGAATGGTGGTGGTGCTTATGCTAAGGAGAAAATGCCTTCCCTTCCATGGGGAATGGTCATGGCACAATCCCTTCTCCATTTCTCTTTTCAGGATTTTGGGCATGCACACACACACACACTGGGGTGTTTTCCAGTCTGTTGTGCCTGGCACTTGAACTCCGCAGCCAGCCATGTGAGATCTAGCTCACTAATCACCACACCACAGACAGGCCTGAATTTTCTTTGTTTTGTTTTGGTCTTTGGGTTTTTTGTTTTTTGTTTTTTTTTTCTAGTTTGGGCTATAGGATGCGTGTTCTCTACAGAGAGAGACAGGGAAAATGAAACATTTCCTGCTGCAAAACACGCTGCAAATCCCTTCTTCTCTAGTTAGTTTTCAGGGTTTTGGGCATGTCAGCACATGCACCTGGTATGACTTTCTATTTTTTAAAAAAATTACTTAATTTTATTCATTGTCATTATTATTATTATTACTATTATTATTATTGTTTTGAAGTTGACCAGAGAGAGACAGAGAGAAAGAAGCAAAGTGAGAAAGCAAGCTGCCTGGTCTGGGACTTGAACCATGGTCAGCCATGTGGGAGTCCGGCTGCCTTAACCACCATGCTACCTGCCAGCCCCCCTGGTATGACTTTCAAGCAGGCAGGTCTGGGACTCAGACCAGACCATGCAGTACACTCAGTGAGATCCAGTGCCTTAACCTCCATGCCACCTGTTGGCTGAATTTTTAACTGTGAAAAAAACCTCTGAAACAATTGCCTAAAATGTCCTATCAAGGGGCTTTTAAGAGAGAGACAGCGTAATATAGTTACCTAGTTATGTGTTTTCATTTGAGTCTATACCACTTGTTATTTGAAACTTGTGTAGTATTAGTGGTATGTCATTATATATTTAAACAACTGAGGCATAAATGACATATACAATATTCTGTACATACATAAAGTGTACAGTTGGGTAAGTTTTGACCTGTATATATACACGTGTAAAATCATCACTAGAGTCAAGATAATGAACTTAACCCTTGCCCCCCAGAATTTCCTTCTACTCCTTTGTAACACTCCTTGTTCAGTTCACCCCCACCTCCCCAGGCAACTGCTGGTAAGTTTTTGTCATCACAAAATAATTTGAATTTTCTGTGTAGAATCATGCAATAAGTACCCTTTTTTTCCTTGGTTTTCTTTTAGTATAATTATTTTGAGATTAATCTTTGTTCTGTGTCATCAGTATCAGTAGTTTCTTTCTTTTTTTTTTTTTTCCGAATAATGTTCCATTATACAGATATAACAGTTTATTTACTGACCTATTGTTGATGGCCATTTTGGTTGATTCCAGTTTTTGACTATTATATGTTAAACTGCTATATAAATATTCCTCTACAAAATTTCACATGAATCTAGGCTTTTTTTTTTTTTTTTGAGGGGGGTAAATATCTAGGACTAGAATGACTGGATCATGTTGCTTTTGTTTCACTTTTTTTTTTTAAGAGAGATTTTTGCTATAGTGTGCATGCTCTTACCAGAGAGACAGAAGACAGAAAGCGAGAAACCCCCAGAGGGGATGGCCACACCATAAATCCCTTCTCTCTCCTCCTTGGAATCTTGGGCACACACATACACACACTCGTGTATATGAGCCTAGCATGAGTCTTAAGTCGTTGGGTCTGGGACTTAAACCATGGTCGACTGTGTGGAAGTCCAGCAACATAACCATTACACCTTCTGCTGGTCCCTTGTTTCACTTTTAAGAAACTGCTATATTAAATTCCTAGGAGGAGTGTATGAAAATTCTATTTCACATCCTTGCTTTTTTATTATCTTTTTAATTTTAATTTTTCTTTTAGTTTTTTTGCCACAGAGCATGTGCATTCACTGGAGAGAGGGGGGAAAGTGAGAAATCACCTCCTTGGGACAGCAGGTGGCATGGTGGTTAAGGTGCTGGATCTCCCACACGGCCGACCATGGTTCGAGTCCCAGACCTGGTGGCTTGCTTTCTCACTTTCCCTCTCTCTCTCTGTCTCTCTGGTCAAATTTTAAAAAATAAAAATGAATGAGAAATCACCTCCTGGGAGGATGGCCATGCCTCATTTGCTTCTCTGTTCTACTCCTGGGATTTTATGTACTCATGCCTGGTGTGATTTTCAAGCTGCCAGACCCAGGACTCGGACCAAGATCAAGAGCAATTATATGAGAGTTCATCACCTTATCCATCATGCTATCTGCTGGCTCCCCTCACTAACAATGTGATTAGTTAAAACATTTTTTAGTCATTCAAATGAACGGATAATGATATTACAGTGTAGTTTTAAATTGCATTTCTCTGACTAATGCTGAGCATGTTTTCATGTATATATTTGTCATGAATTTATCTTATAAAATTCTTTTTTATTTTTTTTTATTTTTTTTTTGAGAGGTTTTCGCTATAGGGCGCATGCGCTTGCCAGAAAAACGGAGAGACATAGAGACAGAAAGCGAGAAATCACCCCCCAGGAGGGATGGTCACGCCGCAATCCCTTCTCCATTCTCCTCTCGGGATCTTGGGCACGCACGCACACGCATCTGGCATGAGTTTTAAGCCACCGGGTCCAGGACATGAACCGCGGTTAACTACGTGGGAGTCCAGCGACATAGGCATTACGCTAACTGCTGGTTCCCTTATCTTATAAAATTCTAAGAATTATTTTATTTTAGTATTTCCAGAAAGACAGAAAGAGAGAACGAGAGAGAGAAAGCTTCTATGTCTGGGACTTGAACCACCGTTGGCCATGTGGGAATCCAGCACCCTTAACCACTACGCCACCTCGGCCCCCATTAATTTATCTTTTAGATGAAATATCTGATCACTCTTTTTTTTAAAAAAAAAAGTATTTTAATTTTATTATTATTAAATGTTTGCTATAGGACTAAAAAACAGATAGAGGAAGGGAAAGCAAGAAAGCAAGCTGCCTGTCTGGACCTGAACCATGGTCAACCATGTGGGAATCGAGTGCCTTAACCACCATGCCGCCTGCTGGACCCAGTATCTGATCAACTCTTGCCCATTTCTTTAAAAATGGAGTTGGGGCCAGCACATGGCATAGTAGTTACGGTGCTGGATTCCCATATGGGCAACTGCAGTTTGAGTCTCTGATCTGAAGGCTTCCTTTCTCATTTTCCCTCACTCTCTGTCTCTTTGGTGAGTATGCGTGCCCTTTATCAAATTAAAATAAATAAGTAAATAAAAATTAAAATGAATAATTCTTAAAAATGGAGTTGTTTTCTTATTACTAAATATTGGATATAATATGTTTTAGATATGCCTTCTATCAAATAATTAGCATATATCTCCCATTTGCAGCTTGACTTTACATCTGTCTTTTGAAAAGTATTTTTTTATTCGATCAAAGTTATTTATTTTTTTTTGCAATATTTAAACAAGGTATAATGCAATTTTTTTTGGATATGTTAGTGAAATTATTCATGAAAATACTTAATTTAGATAACCTTTTTTGCAGTGTCAGAGTATCATCAGCCAAGGAAATAAGAAACCACAAAATAGGAAAAAAGAAGAGAAAGTTGAAAAGAGAAGTAACAGTGAAAGCAAAGAAAACCGCGAAACAAAATTAGATGGTCCTGGAGAAATCATCAGTGAGGATGAGGCTCAGACAAGTAATCAGCGAAAGAGAGGTGAGTTTGCATCTTCATTTAGATTTTAAGTTTTTGAAGAAAGTTGTAGTAAAGAAGAATGGTATTTAGTCAGTGTGTATTTTGTGTTTCTTTAGGATAAATCATCTTTACTGGTAACTGATTTGCTTTTGCAACATTCTGAACTACTAGGCTTTCCTTTTTGCATTTAAGGTGTATTTGTAAGAAAATGGAATGAAGTTCAGCTTATAGACACAGTTCTTGGAAAGTTATATGATAACTATTCTCTTTTTTCCCTTGTTTTTTAAATAATTATTTTATTCAAATTTATTTATTCACTCATTTTAAATTGACTAGAGAGGGACAGAGAGAGAGAGAGGGAAAGTGAAAAAGCAAGCCACCAGAAAGCCCAGCTCTCCTCAGTGTCCTCCCTCCGCTCCCTGGCAACCACCCTTCCACTTTCTCTCTCTCTCCCTCCCTCCCTCCCTCTCTCTCTTTCTTTCTTTCTTTCTTGAGAGATTTTTATTACAGGGCATGTGTGTTCGTCGGAGAGACAGGCAAAAAGCAAGAAATCACCCCCCAGAACAGAGGGCCATTCTGCAATTCCTTCCCCTCCATTCTCCTCTTAGGATGTTGAGCACGTATGTTTGTGTACCCGGTATGAGTTTTAAGCCACCTGGTCCAGGACTTGAACCATGGTCCACTCTGTAGGAGTCCAGCGACATAACTATTATGCTATCTGCTAGTCCTGATGATTATTCTTTTAAAATCTGCATTGAGTTTGCTTCCTGTTTCTAGAGAGAGCTGAGAAAATGAAATATTTCGTTTTTTCTAAAAGATAAGTGAACAGTTTTAGTCAGGTTTTTCCTTCATAATATTCCTCCATAAAAATTACACTTGAGGGGAACCAGCAGTTAGCGTAATGGCTATGTTGCTGGACTCCCACGTAGTCGACTGTGGTTCGCATCCCAGACTCGGTGGCTTAAAACTCACGCCGGGTGCGTGTGCGTGCATGCCCAATATCCCAAGAGGAGAATGGAGGAGAAGGGATTGCGGCGTGACCATCCCCCCTGGGGGGTGATTTCTTGCTTTCTGTCTGTCTCTCTCTGTCTGACGAACACACGCACCCTATAGCAAAAACTTCTCCAAAAAAAAAAAAAGGAAAAATAATTACACTTGAGGGCCAGCAGATGGTGTAGCCATTACATAGCTGGACTCCCGCATGACCAACCATGATTCAACTCACAGAAGCCAGTCATGAGTGTGTTTGTACCCAAAATCCTGAGAGGAGAAGAGATTGCAGCATGACCATTCCTCCTGGGGAGGGAATTCTTTTTGTCTCTCTTTGTCTCTTCGACAAACACATGTGTCCTAAGGCAAAAATCTCTTCAAAATAAAGAAAGCTATACTTGAAGGAAATAAACTTATCTTCACGTACTTTTCTGAATTTTTCATGTGTCTAGGGACAGGTTATGATTTGTCTGCTTTGTAAAAGCATGCATTCACTCAGTATTCTGAGCATAGGTAAAAGTGAATAAAACTTTAAACTCTCAGGTCAGTGGATGAAGCGACGTGAGCTTCGGAGAGACTGGCAGGAGATGGGTTTGGAGACATTGGCAAGGTGTACAGTATATGGGGTCTTGGTAACATGGAATTAAGATCTTATTTTGAGTGTCCTGGCGGAACACTGAAGCATTTCATCTATAGAGGTAATACGGCATGAGTGGGGACATTTAATGGTACAGTAGTTAACAGCCTCATTTAATTCTGGAACCGTCAATCTACCATATACCGAGCACTTGAATATTTTTCCTTTCTAATAGCCTATCCTAGGCTTAACAGGTGGCATGGAGGTAAAGGCAGTGGTTTCCCACATCGCCAATTCTATGGTTCAAGTCCTGGACCTACCTGATTGAAAATCACGCTAAGCATGTTTGTGCATGCATACTCAAAATCCCAAGAAGGGATTGTGGTGTGGCTTTCTCCCCAGGGGTTGATTTCTCTCTCGCTCTGTCTCTGGCAAGGGCATGTTCCCTATAGCAACAACTTGAGAGAAAAAAAAAAGAATTTAATTCGTATCTGCAGGGTTTATTAGGCTCACTTGTTACAGTGATTAAAAGCTAATTGCTCAAAAGTAGTGACTGAAGGATAATCAAGTGGCTATTTGAAAATTTTCTCTCTACACCTTCCCTTATTTTCTGTTCTTCCCCCCACCCCCTCCAGATTTTTACCATAGGGCGCCTGTACTTACCAGAAAGAAGACACAGGGAGAGAAAGTGAGAAAAATCATCCTCCAGGGTAGAGGGCCATGCCACAGTCACTTCTACATTCTCTCTTCAGGATTTTGGGCATGCATGCCTATACACTTGGCTTCTTCCCCGTCCCCCGCCCCCTCCCCAAACCACCGAGTCTGAGACTCTCAGTCAGCTATGCTGGATCCTGTGCCTTAACCACCACGCCACCTGCTGGCCCAGATATACCCCACTGTCAAGCTTAAGAATCAAGTGTAGGATAGGGATAGTATGTATAGGGACTATATTGAACAACTTATCTCTCAGAATAAAAAAGAAAAGCAAGTATTCTGTTGATTCTTCAGCAAAAATATTTCAATGATATTCTGTCATGGCTTTAAACTGGATTTTTGGAAACACTAATTTGCACAATTTTATCAAGGGCGTTATAGAGAAGGAGAACGGTTCTTTTGATATTTTGCAAATAATCCCTATAAGGACAAATTAAGTCTTTCACTTACTTAATTACAATTCAGAGTGACCTTAGAATTGCAAGACTTCAGTGAAAATTGTGCGTAGCCTTGATTTTTATTTTTATTTATTTATTTTTTTCCCCAAGCTAATAAGCACAAGTGGGTGCCACTCCACTTAGATGATGTAAGACCAGACAGTCAAGAAAGACCTGGATCCCGGAACAGCTCAAGATGTCAACCTGAAGCAAATAAATCAACACATAACAATAGGAGAAATGATACACGAAGTGAGTTATATTAAATGAGAAAGAGCTGAAGAAAGAGCTTATAACTTTAGTAACCGTGTGTAGTATAAGCCATTTGAAGTAAGTTAGACGTCCTGCCCTTTTTAATTGTAAATACCTTCAGAGTATATTTCAAAGAACAGGATAACCTTAGCATAGTTAAAAACTGTTAAACAGAACATTAATGTGACTGTCTGCAGGCAAACCTTCCCCACCAGTATCCTTTTTAGTTGTTTTGTTTGTTTATTTTCAAGGATCACACTGTGTTTAGTTTTTTCTCTTTACTCTTTATCTGTAATAGTTCTTTTGATTCTGTCTTTCATGATGTTAATTTTTTTAAAGTGTACACAGAATAATTATGTTGTAGATATTCCTTATTTCTGATGTTTCCTTACTACTGCATTTGGATCATTAATTTTGGGCAGTAATAGTACAAAAAAGATTTACGTTTTCTCAGTGCATCACATAGGAATGTGCATGAACTTCATTCGTTCCATTATTTATGATAAGTTAGATGACATGGTTGAGGTGTGGTATACTTTTTTCTTTTAAATTACTATTGTAAGACTATTATTTCCCCCTTTTTAAAGTTGATTTACTTCTTCCATGAGTGAGACAGATTGAGAGACAGATACCCACAATAGGATCTTTTTTTTTTTTTTTTTGAGAGGTTTTTGCTATAGGGCGCGTGTGCTCGCCAGCCAGACAGAGAGAGACTTAGAGACAGAAAGCGAGAAATCACCCCCCAGGGGGATGGTCATGCCGCAATCCCTTCTCCTCCATTCTCCTCTTGGGATCTTGGGCATGCATGCACACGTGCCCGGCGTGAGTTTTAAGCCACCGGGTCCAGGACGCGAACCGCAGTCGACTACATGGGAGTCCAGCGACATAGCCATTACGCTAACTGCTGGTTCCCCCCACAATAGGATTTTCATGCCATAATCCACCCCCAGTCTCAGCCAGGCCAGAGCACAGCCTATGTACGTGCTTGGCATGTGCATGGAGGCCTCAGGATGCAAACATGGGACCTGTCCATGTGGGTCTATCATTTAAAAATGTTGCATTACTGCTGAAAAACATTGGCCCCCTTTTTCCCCCTCTTTAGTTATTACATGTTGTGTAAGGTGCTTTGAGACAGTGGAAATCATAATTTCATCAGACTCTGCACACAAGCTTTGACTCCTATTGATGGTTCATTCTTACCTGATTCAGTTATAACTATAATGGCTGCAAATGCTGATTGTTTTTTCCTTACTTCTTCTGTATTTATTAGTTAGCATCCTTTTTATTTATTAATTTATTTTTGGTAATTTTTGCCAGAGCATGTGTGCATGCTTACCAGAGACAGAAAGCGAGAAAGCACCCATCAATGGACAATGGTCATATCAGGATCCATTTTTCTCCAGCTCTCCCTTTTTTCCAGGTTTTTGGTACCCATGCACATATGCTGGTGTGTTTCTCAAGCCGCCAGGTCCAGGACTTGAACTGTGTAGAGCTAGCCACGTTAGTCACCATGTTACAGGCTGGCCAATTCTTTTTTTTTAAGAGGTTTTTGCTGTAGGGCATGTGTGCTTGCCAGGAAGACAGAGAGAGACAGCGAGGCAGAAAGCGAGAAATCACCCCCCAGAGGGGATGGCCATGCCGCAATCACTTCTCCACTCTCCTCTTGGGATCTTGGACACACATGCACATGCACCAGACGTGAGTTTCACAGTCTGGGCCTGGGACTCGACCCACCGTTAACTACATGGTAGCCCAGCAACATAGCCATTAGGCCAACTGCTGGTCCCAAGGCTGACCCATTCTTCTATAGTGAATAACTTCTCGTTATTTTCAGTGTGGGCTTAATAGCTTCTTATTTACTCAATGGGTCTAATTTGTTACTATGACTGTTTACTTTGATGTTCAGTAGTCCCAGATTTGGCTAATGGGAGAGCCTCTCCTGAGGTCTGAGTCTTTTTATTATTTTTTTCCCTGTCATTGTGAGAAATCGTGTGTTCTCATAGGGTGAGGCAGGAAGGGAGGATGCAGGGCAGGAGAAAGAAGAAGCATCCCTCATGGAGCATGGTCACATTGGCCTTTTCATTTCTCTATCCTCTCAGGGTTTTGGTCACCAATGCATACCTGAAGTGTCTTTCAATCCAGTAGGCTAGGATTTGAACTGCGATTGGCCTTGTGGATTCTGACCTTCAGTGCACTGAGCTTAACTACTGCACTGTGGGGCCAACCCCTCTGTGTCTTTTTAAAAACCAGTGTTTTGATATATTAGGTGATCAGGCTTGTCGTGACATGTTTCCTATGTTTTTCTATGCAATGTGTGATGACTTTCCCAAAGACCCAATAAATAATACGTGAGTGCACTGATGTCACTTTAATGAACACCAACAGTAATCCGCTTTACGTCACCGTATAATAGATTTGCTTTTCCAGAATTTCATGTAAGTGGGGCTCTCCGGTACACATGATTACTCTTGTGTCCTTTCAGCTCCATGTTCTTCAGGTTTGTCCATGTAGTTTCTTGTACTGTTCGTTCCTACTTTTTTTTTTTTTTTTTAGAGTTTCTTGTCTTGGGGCATGTGTGCTCACCAGAGAGAGAAAGAGATAGAGAGAGAGAGAGAGAGAGATCACTTCCTGGGGGGATGGCCATGCCGTAGTTGGTCCTTTCTCTTCCATTTTCCTCCTGGGATCTGTTTTTTTTTTCTTTTTTTTTTTTAAGATTTGCTTATTTATTTTATTTGTTGTTGTTACTTTAATTTGACCAGAGAGAGTGGGGGGGGGGATGAGAAAGCAAGCAGCCAAGTCCAGGACTTGAACTACTGGGGTCATGAGTCTAGTACCCCAGATCCACGGCACCTGCCATCCCCTCCTCCTGGGATCTTTGGCTCACATGTACATGTGCCCGGTGTGAGTTTCAAGCCACTGGGTCTGGGAGTCCAGCAATGGAACCGGTACTCTATCTGTTGGCCCCAATATCTACCTTTTTATTGCCAGGTAGTGTTCCGTTGGATGAGTATATTCCTTCATCTATTCATCAGTTGATGGATTACTGACTTCTAGTTTTTGGCTACTATAAATATTGTTGCCATAAACATTCATGTACAAGTTTGTATGGACATGTTTGTTTTTCAAGTGAATGCCTGTGAATGTATTGCTAGGTCATACAGATATATATATATACACATACATATACATATATATATACACACACACATACATACATACATACACACACACATATATATGTGAACATTCTAAGAAACTGCCAGATTACTAGGACCTTTTCACATTCTCATCAGTTTTCTTTCTTTGCTGTTCATTAGGTCATACGTCATATGGAGTCTCTCCTATTTCCAATGAAGCTGATTGCTTTATCTTGGTGTTCTTCATCATGTTTCTTTATCTTCTCTATCTGTAGCTGGTTTTAAGAACTAGAGAGCTGATTGGGGCTGGCAGGTGGTGTGGTGGTCCAGGGCACTGGACTCCCATGGCTGACCATGGTTCACGTCTCAGACCTGGCGGCTTGCTTTCTTACTTTCCCTCTCTCTCTCTCCCTCTCTCCCTCTCTGGTATGTATGTTTGTATGTATGCATAAATAGATAAATAAATCTTAAAGAACTGGAGAGCTGATTAAATTCAGCTTCATATTTTCCGGCAGGAATACCTTGTTGTGTGTATGTTTCCTAGTGTATCTCAGC
>NW_006159859.1:8966364-8971408 GCF_000334495.1 Tupaia belangeri chinensis
AGGAAGAATGATAGGTCTGCGTGTCTCACTTTCAGTGCTGTTAAGACTGTTAATTCAGATGTTTATAGTCTGATCTATCCACTGGAAGATGTCTCGTCAGTCTTTCATATAATGGCTTTACGTTCTAACTTTCATTTTTTTCTTTTTTTGGGAGGTTTTTGCTACAGAGTGTGTGTGTGCTCACACCAGAAAGAGAGTGAGAAATCACCACCCCCCCAGGGGGGATGGCCATGCCACAAGCCTTTCTCCTCCATTCTCCTTGGGATCTTGGGCATGCGCACTCATTCACCCGGCATGAGTTTTAAGCCACCAGGTCTAGGACTAGAACCGCGGTCAACTATGTGGGAGTCCAGCAGTGTAACCATTATGCCATCTACTGGTCCCCGTTTTACTTCTTTTTAAATTGCCTGAGGGTAATTTTGCTTTCCAGGAGATGAAGAAAGCACTTCTCCCGCCCATGGGGCTGTGATCATGCTGCAGTCCTTCTCCGTCATTTCTCCATCCTGTTGGGACTGTAAACATGCATGCAAATGCTCCTGGTATATTTTTTAAGCCATCGAGCTGGGCTTTGAACCACAGTTGGCCATGTGGGATCTGGCTCCCCTAACCATTGGACTATAAGGCCAGGCCAAAGGCTTTACTTCTGTTAAAATCCCTTCTCCAGATAAATTTCTTCAGCAGTGTTAGTGCAGATTTCAGAAAGAGTAAGGTAGGGGATATGTGGAAACAGTAGGATGGGCGGTTGGCTTTGCAGTTTTCTGCTCAAATCTTTTAAGTCTTACGAGACATGTTGTCCCATGAATGGATAAGAAAGCCTAAGACAACTTTATAAGTATAATATTATCATTTAAAGGGCTGGCAGATGGCATAGCAGTTGTGTTGCTGGACTCTCACATGGCCATCTTCCTTTCTGTCTCTCTGTTTCTCTGTCTCTCTGGTGAGCACATGTGCTCTATAGGGAAAATCTCTCTCAAAAAAATTATCATTTAAAAATGTCCAGTGAGGGGCCAGCAGATGGTGTAGCAGTTACATCACTGGACTCCCACATAGTTAACTGCGGTTCGAGTCCTGGACTTGGTGGCTTAATATTTACACTGGGCACATGCGTATGCATGCTTAAGATCCCAGGAGGAGAATGGAGGAGAGGAATTACAGTGTGGCCATTACCCTGGGGGGTGATTTCTCACTTTCCCTCTGATGTCTCTTTCCCCCCTTGGAGAGTGCACATGCCCTAAAGCAAAAACCTCTAGAATAAAAAAAATTTTTTCCCACTGATACCATGAGAAACTTTAAATATAAAAAGGTGAAATAATTATACAGTGAATAAATGTCTAGCCATCATTTAGATTTAGTAATTTTGCTATATTTAATTCATCGCTCTATCTTGTCTGAAAACACTTTGGAGATACTATGACACTTCAGCTCTGATGTCCTGATAAAATGCATCACCTAAGAATCAACATTAAAAGAGAGATAGGAAGCAAGAGATCACCCCTCCAGGGGGCTGGCCACGCCACAGTCCCTTCTCCTCTCAGGATCTTGGGCACACACCAGCATTCTTTTTTACTCGGGGGGACTCGAACTGTGCTCACCTACATGGGAGTCCAGTGACATAGCCATTACGCCAACAGCTGGTCCCAGCTGTAGGTGTTTTTTTTTTTTTTTAAAGTCCTTATTCCCATCAAGTGGTCATGTGTGCACACTGAAACAGAGTTCCTACATTTATTCTGTGTATAATTTCTTTATTATGCTTATTGTGCTTCAAGTATCTTCTAGTTTTGTGTTTGCATTCTCTTCTCCCCCCTTTTTTTATTTCTAATTTTGTCAGAGGATGTATATGCCCACCAGATAGAGACAGAGAAGAGAGAGAGAAGGAAAGTGAGAAAGCACTCCCTGTGGAGAATGGTCCTTTCTCCATTTCTCCCTCTGTTCAGGATTTGGGGATGCACACACACACACACCCAGTATGGTTCTCAAGCCGCTCAAGCTACAGGTTCCAGGACTTGAACTGTATTGTCGGCCACATGGGGTCTAGCTGCTTTAATGACCATACTGCTGGCTTGTCCACCCCCCACCTTTTCTTAAAATAAAGGAATGTTGAAGCATCATTTCCTTAAACATTTTGTAGGAAGTATTTTTTTAGTAGTTTTAAATAGTGCAAAGTTGTTAGTCTTGGAACTTCTTAAAATTAAGAAAAAAAAATTTAGTTTGACTTCTTGAATTTTCAACAGTACAGTCTTAGCAAAGGACTTCTATATCTTTCTGATATGTTATTTTACTTATTTTAGAATGCCTTAATTCCTTCGTATGTCAATACTTAAATGCCAGTACATTTATAGATCCTTCTTTATACCAGAGACATTTTGGACAAATTTCTATTGACTCTTGAAAGTTTCTGTCTACCTGAAGATTGTCTGGTTGTTATCAACTGGTTGGTTATTATGTTTTCATCAAGATAATCATATTATCTGCAGTTTGCAATATATAAAAATATTTTTATTTTTAAAAGGTTGGCGGCGAGATAGAGAAAAGAGAGATGATCAAGATGAAGTTTCCAGTGTGAGAAGTGAAGGTGGTAATATCCGAGGTTCCTTTAGAGGCCGAGGACGGGGAAGAGGACGGGGAAGAGGACGAGGCAGAGGAAATCCTCGATGTATGACATGCTTTTTTTGGTTTGTTTAATTAAATTAATTCTGAAGAACAAAAGCAAAACTCTCTTAGTTTTTCATACTCTGCTCTATTATGATTTGAATACTTTCTTGGTCTAATATTAATAATGATTTTACGTTTATTATCCCTCAAAGTATTTAACTTTAGATGTTTTTAAGGAATTATTTTATTTAACTTTAATTGACTTATTTTTAAAAATTTGACCAGAGAGGGGACAGAGAGAGAAAGAGAAAGGAAGCTGCCAGGTCCAGGACTTGAACTGCAGGCAGCCACCTAGGAGTCCAGCAACCTTAACCACCATGCCCCCCTAGAGTTTTTTCTTAGTAATAACTGTTACTTTCTATTAATCTGTGATAACCTTTCTTTTTCTTTACTTACATCAAGTGAACTTTGATTATTCATATGGTTACCGAGAACATGGTGAAAGAACTGAGCAACCGTTTCAGACAGAGCTTAACACCAGCATGATGTATTACTACGATGACGGTACAGGTGTAAAAGTGTATCCTGTGGAAGAAGCATTGCTTAAAGAGTATATTAAGCGTCAAATGTAAGTTGTGGCAGCAAAAAGCAAGTAGGATGGTAAAAGCTGTTGAAATTTCAAATTTTAATGATATCAGTGGTAAATATTAACATTTTAAGTTACTTTTTCGTAAAACGTGAATGTTAATATAGATATTTTTTTCTAGGAAGTATTAGTAAAAGAAGTACGATATATTTTAAATATTTGCATTTAGTTAATGTTGTAAAAGCCTCTTGGTTTCTCTACTCTTTAAATATGATTTTAAAAAATTCATGGAGGGGGAACCAGCAGTTAGCGTAATGGCTATGTCGCTGGACGCCCTCATAGTCGACCGCGGTTTGCGTCCTGGTCCCGGTGGCTTAAAACTCACGCCGGGTGCGTGTGTGTGTGCCCAAGATCCCGAGAGGAGAATGAAGGGATTGCGGCGTGACCATCCCCCCTGGGGGGTGATTTCTCGCTTTCTGTCTCTCTGTCTCTATCTGTCTGGCGAGTGCATGTGCCCTATAGCAAAAACCTCTCAAAAAAAAAAAATCATGGAGAAATGATTTATGTATAGTTACATTGTTATTTAAAGGATATTAAGTTAAAATGTCATGGCATAATATGAGTAAAATGTAAAAGTATAAAACATTTGGGCCAGTGGGAGGTGTGGTGGTCAAGGCACTGGATCCCACATGGCCAGCTGTGCAGTTTGAGGCAGTGGTTTCGATTCAGTGGCTTGAAAAACAAAACAATCCTGAGAGAAGAAAGGAGAAGGGATTATGGAGTTACCATCCCCCCAGGGGGTGGTTTATCACTTTTCCTCTCTGCACCTTTCTAGCAAGCATGTGCCCCTATGGCAAAAATCTTAAAACTAAAACAATAAAAACCTGAATAGGTGAAATTTGACTCAATTGCAAGTAGATGTTTATATTAAAATTTGCAAACAAACATAAATAGGGAAATGGTGATAGCTATCTTAGGACTTTCTTAATGGCAATTGGCTTTTGAATCGTAATCTAGCTTTTTTTTTAAAGATTTTTTGCTAGGGACCAGCAGTTAGTGTAATGACTATGTCTCTGGACTCCCATGTAGTCGACCGTAGTTCGTGTCCTGGACCCGGTGGCTTAAAACTCACGCTGGGCGTATGTGCGTGCATGCCCAAGATCCCAAAAGGAGAATGGAGGAGAAGGGATTGTGGCGTGGCCATTCCCCTGGGGGGTGATTTCTCATTTTCTGTCTCTGTCTGTCTGGTGAGCACACATGCTCTATAGCAAAAACCTCTCAAAAAAAAAAAAAGGATTTTTGCTATTGGGCACATGTGCTCACTAGAGAGAGGGAGAGCAAGAATGTGAGAAGTCGGGGACCAGCAGGTGGCGTGGTGGTTAAGGTGCTGGCCACTCCCACATGGCTGACTAGGGTTCAAGTCCTGAATCTGGTGGCTTGATTTCTCACTTCCTCTCTCTCTCACTCTGGCCCTCTGTCCCTTTCTGGTCACATTAAAAAATAAATGAATGAATAAATAAATTAAATAATTATTAAAAAAAAAAAAAGTGTGAGAAGTCACTCCCCCAGCAGGGACGGCCACACCATAATCCCTTCTCTAGTCTCCTCTCCGGATTTTGGGCACACATACACATGTGCCCATGCCTGGCATGAGTTTTAAGCTACTAGGTCTGTGACTTGAACCACCATCGACGACGTGAGAGTCCAGCAACCTTCTCTGCTTTATCTGCTGGTACCCTCTTATTTGTCTTTTAATGTATACTATAGGGATGCTACCCAAGATTCTTTTTTTTTTTTTTGGAGAGGTTTTTGCTATAGGGCGTGTGCGCTCGACAGACAGACTGAGAGAGACAGAGAGACAGAAAG
>NW_006159859.1:8971515-8989953 GCF_000334495.1 Tupaia belangeri chinensis
CGGGCCGCAAACTGCGGTTGACTACGTGGGAGTCCAGCGACATAGCCATTACGCTAACTGCTGGTTCTCAGATTTTTTTTTTTTAATTGGTAGAGGAAACATGTACCTGCTGGAGGGGGAATATGTGAAAGCAACCCCTGTGGGAAGTGGTCATGTTGGAAACCCTTCTACTTTTCTTCTTTTGGGATTTTTGGGTATGCACACAGTGTGCTTGGGTGGAAGACCAAGACTGCGCAATCAGCCAAGTGAAATCCACCTGCCGTAGCCACCTCGCTAGTGGCTGACCTGTCTCTACCTAATCTTAATTAAGACTTCTTACTGTAGCTCTCATAGTAGCAGCTTTTTTGGTACTAAGTTTGAAATCAGAAGAATATTAGTTTTGGGACCAGGAGTTAGCGTAATGGCTATGTCGCTGGACTCCCACGTAGTTGACCGTGGTTTGCGTCCCGGACCCGGTGGCTTAAACTCACGCCGGGTGCGTGTGCGTGCGTGCCCAAGATCCTGAGAGGAGAATGGAGGAGAAGGGATTGCGGCGTGACTATCCCCCCTGGGGGGTGATTTCTTGCTTTCTGTCTCTCTGTCTCTCTCTGTCTGTCTGGCGAGCGCACGCGCCCTATAGCAAAAACCTCTTCAAAAAAAGAAAAAAAGAAAAAAAAAAAAGAATATTAGTTTTGTTGTCCTTTTAGAAAACAACAACAACAAAAAAAGAACCTCAGGCCAGCCAGTGTTGTAGAGGTTAAGGCAGCTGCATCCCATATGGCCAACTCCTCAGTTCGAATCCTGGACTCAGTGGCTTAAAAGTCACACAGGGCACATGTGCATGTGTGCCAAAAATATCCTGAGAGGAGAATGGAGAAGGGATTGTGACATGACCATCCCACAGGGGGTGGTGGTGATTTGTTTACTTCCCCTGTCTCTCTGGTGAGTGCATGTACCCTATAGCTTAAAAAACAAACGAAACAACTCAATGTACGTTAGTATTGTATTGGATATTTTTGCATACTTATATAGTGACAAGAATGTTGTTCCCATGTGATTCCCAAAACCAGTTTGCTGAAGTTCGAATTATTTTTTTCTGTCCATACAAGGTGAAAGAATGGGACTTAATGGCATAAACATTTTTAAAACATTCATTTTTATTTAAGAAGGAAGATGGACCCTGCTCTGTTACTGGGAAATAATTTCATCAGCATTAGTGGGGTACCTTCCTGGGATGCCTTCATGGTGAATTTGAATGGTTTACAATGTGGGGCAACTTATTTATTTTATTCTTGCTTGTTCCAGTTGATGCAAACTGAAGAAAAGGGCCTTTTTATGGGCAGAAAGGGCCTGGCATGTGGCTATCCAACTTCATACCACTATTGCTGTCATTTTTGTAACTCTTGCTGCCAGGTCCCTTGGGAGACCTGACAGAGGACATGCAGCCTATGTCAGGATAATCAGCCTCCAGTGTACTCATGCAAGTGAGGGAGGAGCAGAGCTTCAGTGTTGACAGTATTTCTGACCATGCGGTGTAGAATCCAGAGCTTCTAAGGGAGGACATGATAATGTCCCCAGGATGCTGAGCAAAATGTCAGACACAGCACTGATTGTGACTTTTTTGTTGCTATCTTAGCAGTAGTTTTTTTCACAAATAGTTGTGAAGCACCAGGGTGAGGGTAGCTTCTTACTGTTATCATTCTTTAATTAGCAAAGATCAGGCTTTGGGAAGTCACGCTTTCGACATTGTGTCATGGAAGTTTTTTTTTTTTTCCTTTGCTAAAGGGCACTTGGGCTTTCTGGAGTGGGGCGGGGGTGGGGGGAGAAGAGAGAGAGAGAGAACGCAGGCAAGAGAGAAGTCACCCCCTCACTCCACAAAGGGGCATGGTCACTCTTTTAAGAAGTCACTTAAGATTTTTTGTATGCTTTTGGAAAATTGATGCCAAATTCTTTGCGAGAGGATGTTTGCACTCACTTGTTAGGGTGGGGGAAGAGAACACCCACGGGAAGTGGTCCTGCTACAGTCCCTTCTCCTCTTCTCTCTCCTTAGGGAATTTTGTGCACACATGCATATACTTCCAGCATATTTCTCAAGTTTCCAGGTCTATCACCAACTGTAAAGTTGGCCATCCATGTGGTATCCAGCTCATGTAACCACCAAGGCTTGGACTGGCCTGATGCTAAATGCATTTTATTTATTTATTTATTTATTTATTTATTAATTAAGGAATGATTTAATTTTATTTATTATTATTTTAATTAGCCCAGAGTGTGATAGCGCAGTGGCTGGGGAAGTGGAGGCAAGCCACCAAGTCTGTTAGTTGGCCATGTAGGAATCCAGTACCTTAACCACCACGCACCTGCCGGCTCCCATTATATGTACTTTAAAGTAAGAGACTTAAGTATATTCAAAATAGTTGGTATTATTTTTTATCAGTTTATGTGAAAATTTATATTAATAATTTGTTTTCGACATCAGAGTATTAGAATTTTAAGATCTTGGACATTTCTAGTTGGGATAGACTCTTGGCATTCAGATTTACAGGTTAGTATTTTTGCAGCCTATTAGAAAATATTTTTTAGGGACTAGCAGATGGTGTAATGGTTATGTTGCTGGACTCTTAAGTAGTTGACTGTGGTTCGAGTCCTAGACCCAGAAGCTTAAAACTCATGCTAGGTACTTGTGTGCGCATGCATGCCCAAGATCCCGAGAGGAGGATGGAGGAAAGGGATTGTGGTGGGGCCATGTCCCCCCCACCCCCCTGAGTGATTTCTCACTTTCCATTTCTCTGGCAAGTACATGCACCCTATGGCCAAAACCTCTCTTAAAAAGAAAGAATTTTTTTTTAAGATTTATTTGTTATTATTTTAAAAAATTGCTATAGGACACATGCGCGAGAGAGACAGAGAAAAAATGAGAAAGGAAGCTGCCAGATCCAGGACTTGAACTGTTGTTGGCCATGTGGGAGTTTAGTGCCCCAACCACCATGCTACCTGCTGACCCTCTATGAGAAATTTTTTAAAGATGTAGGTTAGGGTAATTTATGAATTTATTTTGATACGATGGCTTTCTCAAAAGTATTACATTTAAAGGACTGTTTATTGATTTGCAGGAAGTTTGCATCTAAGAACAGTTGTAACTTGTATCTATATCAAATGTCTTAAAGTGAAATTTTAAAGTTTTAGTATATATTATGTGCCTTTCGCAGGCCAGGCTTGATGAGTAGGGCCTCTGAAATATAATGAAAATCAAAATGTTTGTTTATTTATTTTTTTCTTCAGATTTTTGCTGTAGGGTACGTGTGCATGCTGAAGAGAGACAGAGAGAAACATGAAAAGTCACCCCTTAAAGGAGATGACCATACTGCAATCCCTTCTCCTCTCAGGATTTTGGACATGGATACACACATGACTCATGTGTTTTTGAAGCTGCTGGGCTTGGGACTTGAACTGCTGAGTTAGCCATGTGGGATCTACCGCCTTAACTACCATACCACCAATTGTTTTAGAATGTTTATTTAAGACTTAGATTTTTTTCTTCAGTGTTGAAGAAGAATAAATGATTTATTAGGATTGACTAAGATGTTAGTAGTATTTCACTAATCTACAAGAAACTTTGTACTTTGATTAGTCGAATAAATGTCAGGCTATCAGAAAAATTTATATATTTACATGTATTTAATAAGGTGGTTTCTTTTTGCCCTCTAGTGAAAGGAAGCTCAAAATCACTTTTCAGTAACAGGTGCCTTTTTTTTTTTTTTTAGTTCAGTTTTTTTTTAAAATTATGGAGCTATTATAAAGTAAAACGAACTGCTTGATTTTGTTTTCTTAGGCAAAGCTGATAAAAATAGAAGCTATTTATTGTTTTTTGAAAATAATCAATACTTTATAGCAGTTGATGGTATAAACAGTAGAGAATTTCATTGAATAAACAAATGAAGTTTATGTTTACTTTTTCAGCGAATATTACTTCAGTATAGAAAATTTAGAAAGAGACTTTTTTCTTCGGAGAAAGATGGATGAACAAGGTTTCCTGCCTATTTCGCTGATTGCCGGCTTTCACCGGGTTCAGGCTCTTACTACAAATGTTAATCTCATTTTAGAGGTAATTATTGATGTAAAAGCAATCCACAGTTTCCATTCCACTTTTCTATGACTCTAAAACTGCTCTTAAAAAAAGTATTGAAAGTATTAAATAAACAAATATTCTAGTTGTCTGAGGCTCGAACGACATTTCATGACTTACCACCATTTTGATTTTGTAAAACCCAAATACATGTTTGATTTTGGAAGGCTTTCAAAGACTTGCTAATCATATTTCCACCTATTTTAAACATAATCTTTCAAATCTTTCAAACTTATACTTTCTTAAATGTTCTCGGTCCTTGGCTAAGCCTCAGATTGTTTTAAAATTGTATATATTCCCGTTTAGTAAAACTTCGAGAATTGTTCACATGCCATAGAAAGGTTAATTCAAAGTAGAGACAAAGAGAAGTAGTGAGAAAGCACTGTCCAGGGAAGACGGCCATGCCTCAGTCTTTTCTCCTCTCAGGAACTTTGAGTACAGTCACACAGTCCCAGTGTATTTTTTCAAGCGCCAGATCCAGGACACCAGCTGTTCAGTTGGCCGCGTGGAATGAAGTGCCTTAATCATCAGCCACCAGCTAGCCCAGAACTTTTGAGTTATTTAGCCCACGTGTTTTTTGTTTTTGTTTTTTTTTTCCCTGGTTTTGGCCATAGGACATGTGTGTTTGCCAGAGAGAGAGAGAAGTAAGAAATCATCCCCTAGTCACTATTTGTATTCCTCCATTCTTCTTATGGGATTTTGAGTACACATGCTCACACACCCAGTGTGAGTTTCCAGTTGCTGGGTCCACAATTCAACCGCAGTCAGCCATGTGAGACTCTTAATGCCTTGACCACTGTGTTGCCTGCTCGCTCCCCTTTTAAAACAAAAAAAAATTTTTTGAGAGAGTTTGTTTGTTTGTTTGTTTGTTTGTTTGTTTTTGAGAGGTTTTTGCTATAGGGCACGTGTGCTCGCCAGAAAGAGACAGAAAGTGAGAAATCACCCCCCCCGGGGGGGGATGGCCACACTGCAACCCCTTCTCTGTTCTCCTAGGGATCTTGGGCATGCATGCACACACACCTGGCGTGAAGTTTAAACCACCGGGTCCAGGACTCGAACCGCTTTCGACTACATGGGAGTTCAGCGACATAGCCATTATGCTAACTGCTGGTCCCTAGAGAGGTTTTTGATGTAAGGCGTGTACATTCACTAAAGAGGCAGAGACAGAAAGTGAGAAATCATCCCACAGTTGGGATGGCCATTTTGTAACCCCTTTTATTCCATTCCCCTCTTGGGATTTTGGGCACACACGCACATGTGCCCAGTGTGAGGTTTTAAGCTGCTAGGTCTGGGACTTGAACTGTAGTTAACTATGTGGAAGTCCAGTGATACAGCCATTACATTATCTCTGCTGGGTTTTTTTTTTTTTTTTTTTTTTTTTTTTGCTACAGGGTGCATGGGCTCACCAGAGAGACAGAGACAGAAAGTGAGAAATCATCCCCCACAGGGGGGGATGGCCATATTGCAGTCCCTTGTCTTTCATTTTCCTCTTGAGATCTTGGGCATGCACACGCACATGCCTGGTGTGAATTTAAGCCACGGGGAGCTGCAGTCGACTACTTGGGAGTACAGCAACATAGCCACGACGCCAACTGCTGCTTCATTTTAAAGTTTTTGCTGTAGTGCTAGTGTGCTTGGTGGTGGCGTGAGGGGAGAAAGGGGAAAGTGAGATAGCACTCCTCAGAGCGAATGGACCCCACAATCCTTTCTCCTGTTCGAGATATTTAGGGCACACATGCACACATTCCCAGTGTATTTCTTATTTCATTTTTCTTTTCTTCTTTTTTTGTTTTTGCTATAGGGCTCATGCACTTGCTACAGAAAGAGTTAGGAAGCAAGAAATCACCGCACCCCCGGGGGGGGGGGCATAGCCACACCACATTCCATTCTCCTCCACTCCCTTCAGGATTTTGGGCACACACACATCCACTCCTGGAGTGAGTTTTAAGCCACTGGGTCCAGGACTCAAACCATGGTTAACTTGATGGGGAGCAGTCCATCGAGGTAACCATTACACCATCTGTTAGTCCTGAGAGTGACAGTGATTTTCAATAGTTAATTGTGAAAGTTCAGTGTGAATTTGAAAATTATATCTAAGCCTCACTACAAGCAACTTATGTTTCCATTACTTGAAAAAATTCCTTCATGGTCCTTTTTAGTCAATTCTATATACCTTGCCCAACACTTTAGTATCTTCAAACATATGCTTCTTTTTTTCTTTCTCTTTTTTTTTTTTATTAAAAAAAAGAGTAAGGGACATCATGATGTATGCAGTATATCATAGTTTTAGTTTCATAAGCATAAACTATCAGGAGGAATAAACAAAAAAGAAATAACATTGGTTTCTACTAAAGGATACATTTTTTAAATAATTTTTTTATTTGCTCTAGGGCATGTGCACTCACCAGAATGAGAAAGAGAAAGTGAGAAAGCGAGAAAGCAAGCTGCCAGGTCTGAAACTCTTGACAGTGGCTGGTTATGTGGGAGTCCATTGCCTTAACCACCACATACCTGCTGCCCCTGGAAAGTACGTTTTTTGAAATTTATATAGTTGTATGATATCAGTGCTAGGTCTACTTTACAGAGACTAATGGTTTTAAATTTTGTTCTGTTTTGGTACCAGCAGTTGGTGTAATGGCTATGTAGCTGGACTCCCATGTAGGTCACCCGGGGTTCGAGTCCTGGACTTGGTGGCTTAAACTCACATAGGATGCATGTGCATGCGTGCCCAAGATCTTGAGAGGAGAATGGAAGAGAAGGGATTGCGGCATGGCCATCCCCCTTAGGGGGTCATTTCTCGCTTTCTGTCTCTGTCTGGCAAGCGCACTTGCCCTATAGCAAAAACCTGGGAAAAAAAAAAAGTATTCTGGGACCAGCAGTTAGTGTAATGGCTATGTCACCAAACTCCCATGTAGTCAATCACGGTTTGAGGCTCGGACCTGGTGGCTTAAACTCACACCAGGCGCGTGTGCATGTGTGCCCAAGATCCCGA
This sequence comes from Tupaia belangeri chinensis, assembly GCF_000334495.1. Taxonomy (NCBI): domain Eukaryota; kingdom Metazoa; phylum Chordata; class Mammalia; order Scandentia; family Tupaiidae; genus Tupaia; species Tupaia belangeri. The sequence continues at coordinate 8,978,613 of NW_006159859.1, forward strand.
GAGGAGAATGGAGGAAAAGGGATTGTGGCGTGACCATCCCCTGGGGGGTGATTTCTCGCTTTCTGTGTCTCTGTCTCACTGGCAAGTGCACATGCCCTGTAGCAAAAACCTCTCCCAAAAATAAAAAAAAAGGTATTCTGTTTTAAGTAGTTAATTCATGAATATTTTTAGAGCCATTAACTATAATACAGTTTGCTAATTTCAGCTTTTCTGATTTTTAGGTTATTATAAATATAAGACAGGGGCCAGTAGGTGGCACGATAGTTGGGGTGCTGGACTCCCACATGGCCAACCATGGATTGAATCCCAGACTTGGCAACTTCCTTTTTCACTTTCTCTCTGTCTGTCTGTCTCTCTGTCTCTTTTTGTCAAATTAAAAAATAAATTAATAATTCTTTAAAGTAAAAGAAATATGAGGACATGTAGTGGAAATTTTTTGAATGAAAGATTTTTTAATAGCTCAAAATTTCTATCAATAGGCACTAAAGGATAGCACAGAAGTGGAAATTGTGGATGAAAAAATGAGAAAAAAAGTAGAACCAGAAAAATGGCCAATTCCGGGTCCTCCTCCTACACGTAACGTGCCACAGACAGACTTCTCTCAGCTGATCGATTGTCCAGAGTTCGTACCAGGCCAAGCCTTTTGCACACATACAGGTAACGGCTTTACTTCTAGAGTTGATAGAGTAACAGTGAACTGTTTGGTCCAGTTTCCCTATCCTTTTAAAAGTTTATTTAAATTCAGTAGGAAAATGTGAATTACCTCTCACACAGAGCATAAGTTAGAGATCTAAGTATTGTGGACAAAGCTCTCACGTTTCTTGTTATTTAATTACATATGTGTACTTTGTCACATGGGGTTCCTGTCCGTGTTTAAACTTGTACTGAAGGACTATACATAGTATTGTGCCAGTTTTCTTCTTGCGTGGTTGGAATTTTCTAAAAAAAAATCTTACGTTCAAGAGTGGAATATTCTTCTTTTATTTATTTTTTTTCCACCTATATCCTTCTGTCTTGGAAAGAATACCTACATTATAAAGCAGAAATGAGATTTTCTTCAATATGTTTAGAATTTTCAAAATCTACTTTAATGTTAAGAATTTTTTCCTAGATCATTTTTAAGACATTCCCTCTTGGGGAAAAAAAAATGTGTGCTTAAACTTTTTTCAGTCAGGGTGATGATCTACTGATGCCCTTGGATGTCATTTGATCGGAATGTGCAATGGAGTAGGTGACTGACTGAATGCCATTATAAATGTTGGAACAAATCGTGCTGCAGAAACGAAAGTGACCAGGCTCTCTTCTGTGCAAGAATTTCTGCTCCCAATTCCTTGTGGAGAAGGTTGGGCCAACACTACAGTGGAGTAACATCTTTATAACGATGATGAGAGACAGACCTGAGGACTGCTGTTGTTTTTATAGAAGCTGTCCATTTCTGTGTAATTGGCCTGGGCTGAATGGGCTGCTTTTTTGCTTTTATTGATGGTGGGAAAGTTAATTATTATCATTCTGGAAATACTGCAAGATTCTGTCTTTTATTTCCTGTTTTATGTACTTGTGTCCAGATCAATAAAGTAGAGAAAGAGAGGATTGAGTAACATTTCCCAGATTTAGGTTTTTTTGCTGTTTGATTTGCCTTTTTGTAGAGTGTGCATTTTATAACTCACATGTTGTCATAATGTTTCACAGGTAGTATAAAGTTTATTAATGTGGACACTTACGGGATAAGAAATTTAAGAAATGAAAGAGGACTTTTTTCATTTATGCCTCAAAACGTGTTTTTGATATATCAGTATGAGAAACCTGCCCATCACAAAAGCGTTGGTGCTGGGCAGTCTCACAGACATGCTGCTGTTCCTTTGTCAGTCCTCTCCTTCTGATCCCAGCAAGCCTCTTGGGCAGGTGTTTTAAAAGCTGAGCAAAAATGATACTGTTTTAGTATTTTTTCCCTTTTTTAAGATATGCTGATTGTGTAAGTTAGATTTATTTATTATATAAATTTGGGGTCCAAGATGACATTTTTTAACTAGCTTCTGAACAGGCATTGGGTCAATCAGTAAATAGAAAATTCTTTTCCCACAGCGTAGCTAAGAGAGTTTAGTCAATTTGGTGATGCCTGTCCATGAACGATTTATGCATTATTAATAAAATGATAAGAATAAAATAAAATGTCTTATACATTTTTGTGTTTTTTTAATATACACTAAGATGCATGCACCTACATATTGCCTGAGATGAGTTAATTATATATCAGAAGCTAGATGTTTACTGAAGAATTAGAGAAAGATAAACTATTCTTAGAATTATACTGAGTCACACTGGATCATAGGAATAAATACAGAAATCGTATTTTCCCATGACAATCCAAATTTTTCTTTAATAATTTTCTTCTGATATAAGAGAGACTAGTTTCCTAAAGTTAATGGGGAATAGTCACTAGAAATTTGAGGTGGATATGAAGGATAAGAAGCATAAACTCTCCTTATGAACCTATGTGTAAGAGAAAAGTAATGAAACTTTTATTGTAATCCATGAGATAACTTTCTGACAGATTTGTATGGTAAGATATTTTAACATAATTGGTCCTCTTTATCAAAGAAATTAAAATTTCTAATTTTCTCTCTCTGGAGGTTGAATTGTCTAACATGGGTTGACATTTGCACTGATCAGAAGACCTTAGTATGCCACAAAAGGTCAATTATGGGAATGGTAAGCTTACATTTGCAGTGCTGTGAATGTAGGATTTGAATATTCATGTCCCCCCCCCCCCAAAAAAAAGGATACATTAAAATTTAGAAGTCAGGTACCTGACAATCGGTTTGTGCTTGTTTTAGGCTCTTAAAATGTGAGAGAGGATCTAATGGTTAAATAAACTGGATTTCCTTTGAGTACTTGATATGCAGAAGTATTTTTGGAAGTGCTGCACGATAGGATATATAATCCTTTTAAAGAAACCCATGTGAATACCTAGAGCTGTGATCCATAGTAGAAATAAAAAAACCCCATGTCACACTAAGTGCAGAGTATATAAGGGTTCTTCACAGTGACCATGGGAAGTGTGTATTTTGAAACAACTGTGGATGGATTTCAATTTTTTTTTCCCTCAACCAAAATAAACTCATACTAAGTTATTACAGCATGTCTGAACAGTATCTAGATTGAAACACTGGGGAAGGCTAAGACATCAGTTTGGAAAGAACCTCTATCAGAGCAACATGAAGTCTACTAAAATTAAAGGAAGGACAAACATCAGATTTATGGTAAAGCTTCTGTGGAAGAGTGGTGAAATCATTTATGTTTTATGAACAGTTTATGGAGATAATACCCCCCAAAATTAGCAGTTTATCAATGAGTAACTCATTTTAAGAAGAGACAAGAGAGACCAGCAGTTAGCGTAATGGCTGTGTTGCTGAATTCCCATGTAGTTGACCGTGGTTCGAGTCCTGGACGCGGTGGATTAAACTCACACCGGCCGCATGTGCATGCTTGCCCAGGATCCTGAGAGGAGAATGGAGGAGAAGGGATTGTGGCGTGGCCATTTCCCCTGGACATTCCCCTGATTTCTCACTTTCTGTCTCTCCTTCTGGCAAGCGCATGCACCCTATAACAAGACCATCTCCAAAGGAAAAAAAAAGGAAAGAAGAGACAAGACAATGTTGAAGATGACACCTGCAGTGGGAGGCTATCCACATTGTTTTGCAAAGAAAAAAATCTTGTTCATGCCCTAGTGAAGAGATCTGAGTATTAACAGCAGAGTCAATACCTGGTACTGTAAACACCTCAGTCAGTTCAGTTTACAGACTTCTGACTGTCAAGAAAAACTTTCTGCTTAATGAGTGCCAAAACTGTTGCTCCCTAGTTTAGCTGCAGATAAGAGCAGAGATTTCAATGGAATTTTTTATTTTTTAGGGTTTTTGCCATAGGGCAGGGGCACTGGCTGGAGAGACGGTGAGAAGGAAAATGAGAAATCACCCCCTAAGGGGGAATGGCCACACCGTAATTCCTTCTCCATTCTCTTGTGATTTGGAACATGTGTGCACACATGGCCAGCATGATTTTTCAAGCCGCTGGGTCCAGGACTCGAACTATAGTGAAACATGGGAGTCCAGCCCCTTAACCACCATCCCACTTGCTGCCCCCTCAATAGAAATTTTAAACGAATGGATCCTGAAGCATTTGTTTGAAGAATTTTAACAGGAGATGACACTTGGCTTTACCAGCAGGATCCTGAAGACAGCACAGTCAAAGCAAGGGCTACAAAGAAGTGAAAATGAGTCAGTCAAAGCAAAAGTAGACTGGTCAGGAAGAAAGGTCATGGTCACAGTTTTTTGGGCTGCTTGTGGGCATTTTTCCATTGACTTTCTGAAGGACCAAAGAGTGACGACTGTTTATTTTGACGTTAGAATGTTAGTTGACATGTCAGCAGAAAAGTACTGGAGAAAATGCCACCACAGTCTTTTTCTACTTGTGCTCTTGCTCTCTCCTCTTAATCAGTTAAGGAAGATATTGGCAAAATTTTGATGGAAATCATTAGGCATCACCCTTATGATCCTGATTTGGCTCTTTCTGACTTTTTTTCCTTGTAAGATGTTTTTAAAAGGTACTCATTTTTCTTGAGTTAAAACTCTTTAAAAAAAAAAAGGCTACGTTGGCATGGTTAAATTTTTTTTTATATATAATTTTAATTTTATTCACTGTCACTATTTTATTTTTTAGAGTTGGCCAGAGTGAGGCAGAGAGGAAGAGAGAAAGTGAGAAAGCAAGCTGCCAGGTCCAGGACTTGAACCATGGTCAGCCATGTGGGAATCCAGCCACCCTAACTGCCACACCACCTGCTGACCTCATATTTTTAGGACTACTAGTTCTTTCTCTTTTTTTTAGAGAGATTTTTGCTATAGGACATGTATGCTCACCAGAGAGACAGATAGACAGAAAGCTAGAAATCATTTCCCAGTGGGGTGGCCACACCACAGTCCCTTCTTCTACATTCTCTTCTTGGGATTTTGGGCATGTGTGCACACATGCTCAGCATGAGTATCAAGCCTCCTAATCTTGGACTTGAACCACAGTCAATCATGTGGAGTCCAGAGGCATAACCATTACATCATCTGCTGGTCTCAGGACTCCTAGTTCTTTAGGAATGATCTAAATGGCTGAATCACCACTTACAAAAGTGTTGAACTTATAGAACTTATGTTGAGAAATAGTTTACTTTTGGGACCAGCAGTTAGCGTAATGGCTATGTCACTGGACTCCCACGAAGTCGACCGCTGTTCGCATCCTGGACCCGGTCGCTTAAAACTCATGCCAGGCGTGTGTGCGTGCGTGCCCAAGATCCCAAGAGGAAAATAGAGTAGAAGGGATTGCGGTGTGGCCATCCTCCCTGGGAGGTGATTTCTTGCTTTCTGTCTTTGTCTTTCTGGCAAGCATACATGCCCTATAGTAAAACCTGTCAAAAAAAAAAAATAGCTACTGATTTTCCTACACTTATGTCATATGTTGTTATCATTTATACATAAACTATACATAGTAATTTCTCACTATAGTAAGTGTAAGGAACTGATTCATCCTCAAATAGATACTAGGCTAGTGGCTCTTGATCTGCTTAAAGCTTTGTTATATGAAAATAGATAATTGTTTTAGAAATAAGGTGCCTTTATTTATTTTCCTGATTGAGTTTGTTTCTTTTTCCATTCCTATGACTTTAGACTATCAAAATTAAACAGTATAAATCTTGTATTTCACTATTTTTATAAATGAATCGTTGACATGTGTCATTAGGTTATATATTAGCAGTGTGCACTAGAAGAGTGTGACCCATACATGGAATTATAAACATTTTAGTACCCATAAAACTATGAAACAGATGAAATTAGTTGTAATACTTTAAATAGGTGTTTGAACTCACCATATTCAAATATTATTACAACGTGCTCATTATAAAAGTTATAGCACAGTTTTGTGGGGACACAAGGTTTTTGAAATACGGTATGTATTTATACTCTAGCACATTTCAGGATTAGCAACATTTCATGTACTCGGTAGGTTCATAAAACTAGTCCCTACTGTACTGAACAGCATAGTTTTAGAGCTTTTTCCATGCTGAAGCACCGTACCTGTTTTTTATTTTTTTTTTTTTTTTTTTTTGGGAGATTTTCGCTATAGGGCGCATGAACTTGCCAGACAGAGAGACATAGAGACAGAAAGCGAGAAATCACCTCCCAGGGGGGATGGTCACGACGCAATCCCTTCTCCTCCATTCTCCTCTTGGGATCTTGGGCACGCACGCGCACATGCCCGGCATGAGTTTTAATCCACTGGGTCTGGGATGCGAACCGCGGTCGACTACGTGGGAGTCGAGCAACATAGCCATTACGCTAACTGCTGGTTCCCAAGCACTGTACCTATTTTAAAAGTGATAACCTAATCAGGTGGTTAGCTCTGTGGGGAAGATACTAAAGCCATCTAACACGTAAATGAAAGTCAAGTCTTGTTACTATTTCTCTCAAACGTAGTCCTGAAACATGCCATTCATTTAGCAAATAAACGCTTTGTATTTATTTATTTTTGGCTTTCTTCATGTGACACTCAACTTTGCAATTTTTTTTTTTTTTTGAGAAGTTTTTGCTATAGGGCATGTGTGCTTGCCAGAAAGACAGAAAGTGAGAAATCACTCCCCAGGGGGCATGATCATGCTGTAGTCACTTCTCCACCATTCTCCTCTTGGGATCTTGGGCACGCACGCACACACATGCTCCCAGCGTGAGTTTAAGCCACCAAGTCCAGGACTCGAACTGCTGTCCAACTCCATGGGAGTCCAGCAACATAGCTGTTATGCCTACTGCTGGCCTAGACTTTGCAATATTTTCAATGAATTGACTTAATAAATAGTGCTTAGAATTTTACAATACAGTTTTTTAAATTATGATTTTTATGTGGATTCAAGGTTCACAACATAGTGTTACTATATTCATTTCTTGAGGGGGGGTTCAAATAGACGCATGTACTCTCTAGAGAAAGGGGGAGAGAGGGAGAAAGCACCCCTCAGTGGGGTGTGGTCACACTGAAATCCTTCATTTCGTCATCTTGTTATGATTTAAGGCATACATGCACACATGCCCATCAGATTTTATAAGTCAGTCTGGGATTTGAACCATGTGGTCAGCCATGTTGGAATACTGCTCCCTTAACCACTAGGCCATGGGGGCCAGCACATAGTATTCTTTTCTCAAAACACTTTTTAAAAATTACTTTTTAAAAAAGAATTATTTTATTTATCTTTATTTATTTTAATTTGACCAGAGAGAGAAAGAGAGAGAAAGAGGGAAGGAAAGGGAGAAAGCAGCGCTTGAAGTCCAGGTGTGAACCATGGTCAGCCATGTGGGAGTCCAGCGCTTTTAACCACCATACCACCTCTCAAAACACTTTCTTTAAAATAAGTCTACATTGTACCTTCCGACCCAAAGATTGTCAGAAAAATCATGACATTTATTTGCGGGACCAGCAGTTGGCATAGTGGCTATGTCATTGGACTCCCACGTAGTGGACTGTGGTTTGAGTCCTGGACTCGGTGGCTTAAACTCACGCTGGGTGCGTTTGTGTGCGGGCATGCCCAAGATCCCTAGAGGAGAATGGATGGAGGAGAAGGGATTGCGGTGTGGCCATCCCCCCTGGAGTGGGTGGTTTCTCACTTTGTCTGTCTTTCTGTGGAGCTCACACACCCTATCGCAAAAACCTCTCAAAAAAAAAAAAAGAATTATTTATATGATTTTATGTATTCATTTAATTTGACCAGGTAGAGATATAGAGAGTGACACACGCAGAGGGAAAGTAAGAAAGCAAGCCTCTAGGGCCAGGACTTGGACTGTGGTCAGCCATGTCGGAGTGTCCAGTGCCTTCACTACCTCAACCTGCTGGCTCCCCATGACATATTTTTCCATGTTTTTATTATTTTTTTTGAGAGGTTTTTGTTAATAGGGTGTATGCGCTCACCAGAAAGTCAAGAGAAATACAGAGATAGAAAGCGAGAAATCACCCTGCAGAGGGGATGGCCACACCGCAATCCCTTTTCCATTCTCCTCTTGGTATCTTGGGTATGCACAGACATGCACCTGGTGTGAGTTTAAGCACCAAGTCCGGGACTTGAACTGCGATTGACTGCACGGGAGTCCAGTGACATAGCTATTATGCCAACTGCTGGTCCCCCATGTTTTTCTATACAAAAATTAGTCGACTTTTCCACCAACCCAGTAACGTAAAATACTTAACATATTCTTTGACTTAAATACAAAGGGAGGGACCAACAGGTGGCATGGTAGTTAAGGTGCTGGACACTCCCACATGGCTGACCATGGTTCAAGTCCCGGACCTGGCAGCTCTCTCTCTCTGATCAAATTAAAATAAATGATTGAATAAAATTAAATAATTTTAAAAACATACAAAGGAAACCATTTTTATCTTACTTGTCAAATGTGTTAACTTTTGATTAAAAATGTTCTGGCACTGGGCTGGGCCTGTAGTATAGTGGTTAAGGAAACTGGATCCCAACTGGCTGGCAATGAGTTTTGAGTCCTTGACCCATTAGCTTGAAAAACAAGCCAGGTATTTGTGCATGTGATTTCAAAAATGTCTGGTGAGCACACATACCCTTTGGCAAATTTTAAAAAGAATTCCAGTTGACGGGAACCAGCAGTTAGCGTAATGGCTATGTCGCTGGACTCCCACAGAGTCGACCGCGGTTCGTGTCCCGGACCCGGTGGCTTGAAACTCACGCTGGGCGTGTGTGCGGCGTGACCATCCCCCCTGGGGGGTGATTTCTCGCTTTCTGTCTCTATGTCTCTCTCTGTCTGGCGAGCGCATGCGCCCTACAGTGAAAATCTCTCCAAAAAAAAAAAAAAAAGAATTCCAGTTGAGGAACCAGCAGTTAGCGTAATGGCTATGTTGCTGGACTCCCATGTAGTTGATCGTGGTTCGAGTCCCGGTCCCAGTGGCTTAAACTTATGCCGGGCGCGTGTGCTTGCATGCCCAAGATCCTGAGAGGAGAATGGAGGAAAAGGGATTGCGGCGTGGCCATGACCCGGGGAGTGATTTCTTGCTTTCTGTCTCTCTGTCTCTCTCTTTCTGGCGAGCACGCACGCCCTATAGCAAAAACCTTTCCCCAAAAAAAAGAATATTCCAGTTGACTTGATGGTGTAGAGAAACATTTTAAATGTAATTAGTGCCAGAGCTGTGTATTTTGTTCATTTATTTTTATTTAATTTTTACATTTTTGCTATAGGGTGTGTGTGCTTGCTGGAAAGACAGCAAGAAATCATCCCCTGGGGGGATGGCCCTCCCTGGCCCCTCTTCATTCTCTAGGGATTTGGGGCCTGCATGCACATGCATGCATGAGTTTTAAGTCACTGGGTCTAGAACTCAAACCACAGTTGGCCATGTGGGAGTCAGCAATGTAGCCATTATGCCATCTCCTGGTCCTAGAGCTGTGCATTTTAATGATGTGATATTCTGTGTGGTTTTCAGTATAAGCCAAGCTAGTAAGTGGGCATACTACACTTAATGCATATAGGCAAACCTTGTTAAGTAAATGGAATGTGAATATTAGGAATAAAGGCCACTTCTGTATAGATATGCTAGTAGAACATGGACAGATTAATTTGACCTTGATAGAAAAGATTCATTTAGCCTAACTGTGGCCTCATAACACTTGAGATGACATAATTTCAATCTAAGATTTTATAGAAAATCAGTAAGGGGTGATGTGGTATACTTGAAATGTTCAAATAAATGTGCTTGTGTAAGGTTGGTGACATTCCTTTTATTATTCAGTGGCTTCACTTTCAAATCTTACAAGTTCTTCAGGTTTGAAAATCATTGGAAAGATAATTACTCAGACTGACATTTGTGTGGAAAATAAAACTAAACCCAAGTTAAGGAATAAAATGAAGTACCTTTTTTAAGTATGGAAAAAACCATTATCGTTTTAACTGTAGAACTAATTTAAAATTTTAGAATCTGCCCCAAATTCTCCAAGAATTGGAAGTCCATTGAGCCCAAAGAAAAACACTGAAACAAGTAATCTTCAAGCTATGTCTAGAGGTTTGTCTACCAGTTTGCCTGACTTTGACTCTGAACCTTGGGTAGAAGTGAAAAAGAGGCATCGACCATCCCCGGTGAAATTGAAGGTAAGTTGTTAATATATAAGTGAAGTGTGACATAGCCTGCGTGGAAGGTAAGGTCAGTGCATTTTCTGTTTGTGAGATGCAGATGTAAAATTTTCGAAAGCTTTAGAAATTGAAAAATTAGAATATTTGGCTTTCAGTAGAAGCTTAAGTGTTAGTCTTTGTGGAAAATAAAATATATACATTTTTTCTTTTTTATTTCTGAGCATAGTACTTTCTTAATATTCATAAATATTAAAGTTTAAGAGTGGTTTTTTGGGGGAGAAGTTTTTGCTGTAGGGTGTGTGTGATCACCAGAGAGAGAGAGAGAAAGTGAGAAATCACCCCCCCCTAGCGGGGTTGGCCACGCCACAATTCCTTCTCCTTCATTCTCCTCTCAGGATCTTGGACATGCACACACACACACACCTGGCGTGAGTTTAAGCCACTGGGTCTGGTTCTCGAACCACGGTTGACTACAGAGAGTCCAGGCGATATAGCCATTATGCCAACTGCTGGTCCCCTGTTTACGAATACTTTGACTTGGCCTTTTTACTTATGTCTCATTTGAGCTTGAATTTTTTTTTTTTTTTTTTTTTAAGGTTTTTGCAGTACAACACATGCACTTACTGAAGAGAGAGATAGGAAAAGAGAAATCACTTACCAGGGTGGACGGCCATGCCACAGTCCTTTCCCTTCCATTATCCTCCTGGGATTTGGGACACACACAACAAACACCTGGTGTGATTTTCAAACTGCCAGGTCCATGACTTGAACTATGGTCAGCCATGTGGGAGTCCAGCGCCTTAACCTCCGCAACACCTGAACCTGAATATTTCAGTTTTTATAAAGTTGGGAAAAACCTGGATTTTGAAATATGCTCTTGTTAATTGTATTTAAGATTCTTAGGGCACATATCTGATATGTATGTAGAAGAATTGATTTCTTGGAGGCACATGAGGGAGCTAGATTGGTATAGTTATAAAAGGGCAATGAGAGGGCATTGTGAAACTACTATTTTTTTTTTAATTGAATAGATTTTTGCTATAGGGCAGGTGTGCTCGCCAGAAAGACAGAGAGAGAGAGAAAAAGCGAGAAATCACCCCCCCCCAGAGGGGATGGCCACATCGCAATCCCTTCTCCAATCTCCTCTTGGGATCGTGGGCACGCACGCACACTCACCC
>NW_006159859.1:8989991-8991079 GCF_000334495.1 Tupaia belangeri chinensis
GTCGACTAGATGGTGGTGTTGCTGTAGCCATTACACCATCTGCTGGTCCCAAAACTACTCTGTTTTTAGCTGGTGGTAGGTACACAAACTTGCTTTGATGTAAATCACAAATGAATACATGTTAAAAAAAAAAAAAAAAAGGCAGGAAATCCAAATAAGATTGATGGATTTACATCAAAGTCATTCTCTATGATATCGTACCGTAGTTTTTACAGGATGTTAACACTGGGAGAACTGGGTAAAGGATACGTGAGATCTCTGTTATTTCTTACAACTGAATGTGACTATACAATGAAAATGAATAGTTTATTAGAAGTAAACTCGGGGGAACTAGCAGTTCACGTAATGGCTATGTCGCTGGACTCCCATGTAGTCGACCGCGGTTCGCGTCCCGGACCCGGTGGCTTAAAACTCATGCCGGGCGCGTGTGCGTGCGTGCCCAAGATCCCGAGAGGAGAGTGGAGAAGGGATTGCAGTGTGACCATCCCCCCTGGGGAGTGATTTCTCGCTTTCTGTCTCTCTGTCTCTCTGTCTGGCGAGCACACGCGCCCTATAGCGGAAACCTCCAAAAAAAAAAAAAAAAGAAGAGAAGTAAACTTGGAAAGTGCCACTCATACGATTCAAATGTTGAAGATAAACTCTGTGAGGAAAAGGCAACTACTAAAAATGTTAGGTAGGCCCAGATGTGGGAAGGAGAAAGAGCGATACAATTTTGAAGAATTTTTTGAACAGGACTCTTTGCCCTGCATATCACAGCATGAAGAAAGGAAGCACAGAGGATTTAAGAGTGGTTCTTCTGTAGGACAATGTGGGATGGTGGGATCTTGCCTCACCAGGGCACTTTGGTGATGTTACAGCGACGTGTGCAGTGTTACAGCTGGGAGGGTACTGCCATATCTGGTGTGTAGAGGCTTACCTCTGCCTCCAAACACAGCAAGGAAGTAGTGAGTCCAAAATGTCCAAAGTGCTGAGTTTGGGAAACTGATAACTTTTTTTTTTCTTGGGGGTGGGGGCCTATAGGGCACAAGGGCTCATGAGAGAGAGAGAAAGCAAACAAGCACATGTGAGCGAGTATGGGAAAGTGATTT
>NW_006159859.1:8991281-8996961 GCF_000334495.1 Tupaia belangeri chinensis
GCACACATGCGTCCAGCATGAGTTTCAAGCCTCTGGGTCCAGGATGCAAACCGCAGTTGACCACATGGGAGTCTAGCACCTTAACCACTATGCTATCTGCTGACCCCTCAAAGATAACTTTTTAATTAGCAATTGTGGTTAATCACAGCATACTCAAAATATTTTAAAGCTTTTCCCCATTTAAATGATGCCTTTTTTTTTTTTTAAGTTTGTTGGAGGAACATGTGTTCACTGCAGAAAGAGAGAAGGAAAGTGAGAAAACACCCCCTTAGGAGATGGTCATGCCTTAATCCCATGTCCTTCATTTTTCCTTCTGGGATTTTAGACATGCACACACATGTGCCCAGTATGTTTTCTAAGCTGCCCAGTCTGGAACTGAACAGCTGTCAGCCATGCCGGATCCAGTCACCCCAACCTGTGCACCACTGGCTGGCCTTCAGGATTCATTTAAAAAACCTAAAGTGCCCATCATTTGTAATGTCTGCAATTCATCATGGAACCCCTCGATAGTAGGGAGGTGGTACAGATGCCCTTGTACTAAATTTTATTCATCCTGAGATTTCCATTGTTTCTTCCACATTTAAAACCTCTATTTCAGTATTTCTTTTTCAGTAGTATGCAAAATAATGATTCATCTTAAACTTGATAGCATCATTGATAAAGCTTTTAGAATGATAAATATTGGAGAAAGATTGTGCTGTAGAAGGTCCACACGTTGCTGATGGAATCTTGTTTGAAAAGTGTAACTAGAGCTGTAAAGAGTGCAGGACCTTTCCGTTCGATGGCTGAAGAATGTCAGGACCTTGAGTAAAAGAGCTGATGCTATAGAGTGAGGACCCAGCCTGGATGAAACATGTAGGCTCTGGGGACCTAGATAATTCAGAGCTATATGTCAAAGTGGGTTAGTTATTGGGACCAGCAGTTAGCGTAATGGCTATGTCGTTGAACTCCCATGTAGCCGACCGTGGTTCGAGTCCCGGACCCGGTGGCTTAAACTCACGCCGGGCATGTGTGCATGCGTGCCCAAGATCCCGAGAGGAGAATGGAGGAGAAGGGATTGCAGCGTGGCCATCCCCCCCGGGGGGTGATTTCTCACTTTCTATCTCTCTCTCTGTCTCTGTCATTCTGGCGAGCACACGTGCCCTGTAGCAAAAACCTCTCAAAAAAAAAAAAAAGTGGGTTAGTTATTGGCAACATTGTCAGTGTACTTCTTAAAAAATCTTTTTCACATATTCTAACGCGGGCATAGAAATCTTGGTTGGATGTCCTTTGTGGGTGTATTTTGCTGAAAAATGTGTATGTGCGCTCCAGAGAGCAAGCGAGAGAGATTGGCAAAGTGAGAAATCATTGTCCCAGAGCGGGATGGCCATGCTGCAGTCCCTTCTCCATTCTCTTGAGATTTTGGATGTGCATGCACACACACCAGGTGTGGCTTTCAAGCCGCTGGTTTAGAGACTCAAACCGCACAGTTGGCCATTTGGGATCCAGCTGCCCCAACCATCCCACCACTGGTTGGCCCTGGGTGTCGTTTTTATGTAGAATTCTGAAAGGATTTTTCTGTTGTCTCTTGGTTTTAGTTTTTTGTGAAGTTAAGTTCATTTAGATTCTTCGTGTGATACTTTTTTCCTAGAGGATTTTAAGATGAATCCTTTATCCTCACTCTTCAAATTTCAGGATCATATGCCTTGGCATGGTGTGTTTTTATTTATTGTGGTGAATATTCATGTGCTTTACTTGGGGGGAAACTAATGCTTGTTTCTTTTTCACTTTTGGATAATCCTTTTCATATGGCGTTGAATGTCCTTGATTGATTATCTAACTACTGTTTTTCAGTTGGGGATTTAAAAAGGTTCTGTTCTGGGACCAACAGATGGCGTGGTGGTTAAGGTGCTGGACACTCCCATATGGCTGGGAATGGTTCAAGTCCCGGACCTGGCGGCTTCCTCTCTCCCTTTCCCTATCTCTTTCTCTGTGTCTCTCTCTGGTCAAATTAAAATGAATGAATGAATAAATAAAATTAAATAAATAATAATTGTGTTTTTTTAAAAAAGGTTCTGTTCTGATACTTTCATTGTTTCCATCAATTTTGTTTGTTGTTCTTTCTCTTCTATAATGTTGGTTTTCCCTTAAGATTTGGTGATTTTTGGTTGATTGTTTATATTAGTATTAGTAATTTTTTTCTTTGAGAGGTTTTTGCTATGGGCCACATGCGCTTGTTAGAAAGAGAGAGACAGAAAGTGAGAAATCACCCCTCTGGGGGGATGGCCACATCACAATCTCTTCTCCATTCGCCTCTCGGGATCTTGGGCATGCATGCACATGCAACTGCCATAAGTTTAAGCTGCTGGGTCCAGGAGTCGAACTGTGGTTGACTACATGGGAATCCAGCAACGTAGCCATTATGCCATCTGCTGGTCCCTATATTAGTATTAGTAATCTGATATGGGGTTTTTGTGTGTGTATTTGTCATGTGGCCTTGTCAGTCTCCTCATCCAGAGGCCCATTTTGCTGAACGCGAGATGAATGCATGTTCTTGGTACGTGCACAGGTTCTATAGACTTAGACTTGACCTAGGCAGAGAAAATGTGTCCTGGCTCTGGATCTGCACAATTGTAAATATATGAGAGGCAAAGTCTTTCAATGTAGTTCATTTATGGGTAAAATTACTCTCTCATCAGCTTTTGTCTCAGAGATTGAGAATAACAACGCCAGGATATTTTCAGCCTCTATCCAGCCCCAGGACCTAAAACATAAGCTTCCTCTTCACAGGTCTTTTTCTTTTCTTTTTTTTTTTTTAGAGAGAGAAATTTTTGCTATGGGATGCGTGTACTCCCCAAAGAGTCAGAAAGCAAGAAATGGGGGATGGCCATGCTGCAATCCCTTCTTAATTCTAGTGGGATTTTGGCACACACACAAATGCACTCGGCATGAGTTTTAAGCCACCAGGTCTGGGACTCGAACTGTGGTCCACTATGTGGTAGTCCAGTGACATAACCATTATGCCATCTGCTGGTCCGTCATCGTTTTATTTATTATAATTTTTTTTTTTTTAATTTGCTATAGAGTACCTGTGCCTCACCAGAGAGAGACAGGGTGGAGGGTGCCTAAAAGCAAGCCACCAGGTTTGGGACTCAAACCGTGGTTGGCTCTGTGGGAGTCTAGTGCCCTAACTACCATGCCACCTGCCAGCCCACTTTTCTCAGGTCTTTTACTTGGTTTAAAAAGAAATTTTGGACTCTTAGTTTCTTGTTCTCAGATAAAAAGATGAAGTTGGCAGTTCTAGCATGTCTTTCCTGTGCTTTGTTTTCCAAATACCTTTTTGGGCTGCTATCCTGCAGTGCATCCCTCTTCTTTGTCCCTGCCATCTAATGGCTTTCTAGGACCCTAGTGGGACCACTCACTTCTGACTACTTGTAGTCTTCCTTTGTGTTGGTTGCAGATTGCTGTTTCCTGTTCTCTGGCTTATTATCCATATGTTCTCATTTACTTTCTGCTTTCCAGGAAGTTTTTGATCTTCTGATAAAGTATTGCTGTGAATTCAGTCTTTTTTTTTTTCCTTCTTTTTGGGGGAAAGGTTTTTGCTATAGGGCGCGTGTACTCGCCAGAAAGACAGAGAGAGACATAGAGATAGGAAGCGAGAAATCACCCCCCGGGGGCGGGGAGCAATCTCCTCTTGGGATCTTGGGCACGCATGCACACGTGCCCAGCGTGAGTTTAAGCCACCGGGTCCAGGACTCGAACTGAGGTCGACTACGTGGGAGTCCAGCAACATAGCCATTACGCTAACTGCTGGTCCCTGAATTCAGCCTTTTCATTACTGTGTTATATCATTGATACAAATAAATATGCAAAGTTAAGTCATCCTTCATTCTCAAATCTCTTCTCCCAAAATCGTAAAATAAATTTATATTTGAAAGAGGAATTTAAGTGTAAAAAGTGAAAGGTTCTGTCTAGAGTTTACAATTGTTAGCACTTCTGTGTTTATTCTTTCACTTTTTTCATATACCGTGAAAGTGAAAAACAAGGTATATAGTTTTTAAAAATGTATTCAGTATGTAAACTATGTGTATTCACTGGCCAGCTGATAGGATGGTCATTAAGGCAATTGGATCCAACACAGCTGACCACATGGTTCAAGTCTCAGACCTGGCAGCCTGAAAAACACACTGGGCATGTGTGTATGCATGTGCACAAAAATCCCAAAACGAGGGTAAGATAGAGGAGAGGGGATTACTGTGTGACCATCCTCCATGGGGAATGCTCTATCACCTTCTCTCTCTGTCTTCCTTCAGCAAGCATAGGTGCCTTCTAGCAAATTAGGGAAAAAATAGTTTAAGTAATATGTATATAAATAAAGTATTTTATAACTTGCTTTTTTTGTAGTAAAAATATCATGGGTAGCCAGTCTTCCATTTATTAAAATGTTAGCCTTGCTCCATGACGGCAAACTTGTTAAATTTATTGCTGCATGTCCCTTCCTAGAGCTCGGATCACAGGAGGCATCTAGACAATTACTGACTGAAGGAATGATACAGCTCTAAATCAGTACGAATTCTGAAAGGGAAGAATTGTTTTGTTCTAGTCATTGGGGAGTTAGCATGAGCTGCAGGATAAAGAGGTCAGAGGATGGCATGCAAAGGTGACAGCAAGGTGAAATCTGTTCCCTTGTGCTGACAAATTTAGAGTAGGTTAGATGTTAGAGGATCTAGGATCTGAAAATTTGGACTTGTTACATAAGCCAGTAACTATTTTAAGATCTACAGGAGGGGTGTATATTTTAAAATTTGGTGGAATTTGACATGAACACTGGGTCAAGTAGAATGGGGATGAAGATGGGGCCAAGGGATTAGCTCAGTGGTGTGATGTGAGGTATAAAAGGTTCAGACTTGGGAAGATCATTGATTCTGAAAGTCAGTAAACTTTGGTTCTAGTCCTGATTCTGAAATCGTAGGCAAATAATTTTACCTCTATAAACTTTTATTTTCTTATTAGTGAAATGAGTCAGTGAGATTGGAATGGATGATGTAAGGACCCTTCCAATTCTAAGGGAGTTTTTAATATAATCCTTTTTTAATTCAACTTTGTGTTTTGCTTTGGTCTTTAAGTTGATCTTTAGCAATTACTTTATGGGACTACAATAATACTGCTTAATTTTTTGTCTGTTTGATTGCCTGCTAAACTTGTCATGGGCTTACAAGCCTGATATTATTTACTTGTAACACTGTTATATGGCATTTATTTAAAAAGTGATAGAAAAGTTTTTATATAAAATACCAATTTGTTCCTTCAGAAATCATTGTCTCCACCTGAAGAAGCGGCAAATCAACTATGTCCTCCAGAAGAACAAGAACAAGAAGAACTTGATTTTTTATTTGATGAAGAGATGGAACAAATAGAAGGTCGAAAAAACACTTTTACTGATTGGTCTGATAATGATTCAGATTATGAAATTGATGACCAGGATTTAAACAAGATTTTGATTGTAACTCAGACACCACCTTATATGAGAAAACATCCTGGAGGAGATCGAACAGGCAACCACATGTCTCGGGCAAAAATTACATCTGAACTTGCTAAAGTTATCAATGATGGCTTATATTATTATGAACAGGATCTATGGATGGAAGAAGATGAAAATAAACACACAGCCATAAAGGTAACTGTTCCTAGCCGACATCTT
>NW_006159859.1:8996992-8999413 GCF_000334495.1 Tupaia belangeri chinensis
TGCTGATACCTTGTTGTGTGTTGCTGTTTATATTTTCTTGCACTTGAGGCTTTATTTTATGAAATTTTGAATATAAATAAATTATATTCAATTTGAAAAATTTTTGGAAATATATATGATAGTCACAACCTGAGGAATCATTTTATTTTATAAAATGACAGTGTAATGAATGAACTAATTACCAAAAAAAATTAGCTGTTACTTACTAAAACCCTTGCTTTTTTCAGGTGAAAATAAGAAGTCCCTTTTCCATGTCAAGGGGGAAAAAAACTGAAGTTATAGACAGGCTTAATATATATTAAAGGAGTCAAGTTAAGAAAATTAAGGCAGTACTATTCTGGTCCCATAAAGTAATTGCTAAAGATAAACACAAAGTTGAGTAGAAGAAAATATTACATGAAATCTTCTTTAGTATAATATTCTTTACGTGGCCATCGCCCCATCCATACGAGTCAGTGCTTTAGAGAGGGCTTACTGTTTGTTGCCGTACCCTTCCATGTTTCTCACCGTAGCCTATGGTGCATGCTCTAGGTAGTGGAAATGGTTGGACTTGTTATATAAGCCAGTATTTATTTTAAGATCTAGAGGAAGGGTGGATATTTTAAATTTTAGGACAAAATAGAAGATTAAACTGGCTGGTTATCTCTCCCTATCAACTTGTAATGGTGCTGTTTGAAACTTTGTGCTAGTTTTTTTATTTTCTTACATTTCACCCCAGTTCCTGGCCTCTATCTCAGTTATTAATAGTGAGCGTAGTTTACTGGCTGCCTGTATTCCTGTGATGGGAATTACAGTGGCTGTACATGTAAGCATAGAAAGGCATCTTTTCTGTCCTTGAGGTTGTCAGAAAAGCCCCAAAAGTTAAATACTTCTTTTTGGATAGAAAGATGATAGAAAGTTGTATTTAATGTGACAAGTAGGAAAAAGATCTTGATCAGAAATAGTTAAAGTCGTATAAAGAAAAACTGGCCAACTAGTTGAATAAAGGGGACCACCTGTCCACATGGGCTATGTCTTATTTATCAAAATCGGCCTCAAAAAAATCAGAAAAGTGGGGCCAGCAGATGGTATAATGGCTATGTCGCTGGACTCCCATGTAGTTGACCATGGTTTGAGTCCTGGACCTGGTGGCTTAAACGCATACTGGGCGCGTGTGCGTGCGTGCCCAAGATCCGGAGAGGAGAATGGAGAAAGGATTGCGGCGTGGCCATCCCCACTGAGGGGGGTGATTTCTCGCTTTCTGTGTCTCTGTCTGTCTCTGTCTTTCTGGCGAGCTCATGCACCTTATAGCAAAAATCTCCCCCCCCCAAAAAAAAAATCAGAAAATCTACATAGCGTCAGTTGTCCTCACATCTTCAGCTGGTTAACATAAAAAAAAAAAAAACTGGCTTTACATTCCATCCCCCCCAATCCCCACCCTCCATTTTCTGCCCTTTGAAAAAATAAAAGTCACAGCTGTCTCCATCAGAGAAGTCAAGTGCACCCAATCCTCACTTTTCTATACTTGTATGTCTGTGTGTGTTTATTTTTATGTTTAGTTCTAATTCACAGCCCCCATACTCGAAAAACATGTTCAGACAAGCGAGGCTTGGCATTCCACAAGAATTGTGCTTCCTTTCTTGGCTCCTCATTCATTCCCTCTTGGAATTTTCACTATTTTTAGCCTCTTACTTTGTCGAGCCGAGCCACTGTCTTTTTGGAGAACTTACCTGAGGCTGTGATAGCTCGTTAAGTGACTTAGAGCCCGAATAACTCTCAGCCTGCTGTGAGATAGGAAGTATGTTTGTGTACACTTTCTCAGGGAAAGTCTTTCCTTGTTTTCTTTTCATTCGTGATACTTAAGTTCTTTCAGTACTATCCATCTCTTTTTAAAGAATTATTTTATTTAACTTTATTTATTCACTTATTTATTTTTAATTTGACCAGAGAAGGACAGAGCAAGAGAGAGGGAAAGTGAGAAAGCAAGTCACCAGGTCTGGAACTCCAACTAAGGTTGGCCATGTGTGAGTCCAGCGTCATTAATAATCACACCACCTGCCAGCCCTGGTACTATCTATCTTAAACGTCTTTTTTGGAACAACAAAAAAAGGAGATATGAATAAATTCTAATAACAGGTTACCATTATATTCCTTCTGTTTTCCGTCTTCTGCCCTGTTTTTTTTTTTGTTTGTTTGTTTGTTTTGTATTGTTTTGACAGGTTTTTTTTTTTTTTTGCTGTAGGGCACCCACGCTTCCCAGAAAGACAGAGACAGAGAGATAGAAAGTGAGAAATCACCCCCGCAGAGGGGATGGCCATGCCGCAATCCCTTCTCCTTCATTTTCTTCTCTGGATCTTGGGCACGCACGCACACATGCCCGCTGTGAGTTTAAGCCACCAGGTCCGGGACTCAAACTGCAGTCGACTACGTGGGAGTCCAGCA
>NW_006159859.1:8999426-9026819 GCF_000334495.1 Tupaia belangeri chinensis
GACCTGGTGGATAAAGCCCTTGCTCCCGCTGCTAGTCCCAGCCCTGCCTTTTTTTTTTTTTTTTTATCATAACACATGTCAACATCTGCCATTATATATATTTTACTTTGTGTATTTTGTTTATTCTTGTATCACCAGCATTAGAACCGTTTCTGGCACAAAGTCATACTCAATTCATATTTGTAAAACTGGATAAGTGAATTATTGATGAAACATATGCGCTAACCTAAGGAACCTATAATATATATATATATACACACACATATATATATAGATGCTGTATAATATTGCTTTTGTAGGAAAATGTTTTCAAAATTCCAAATAACAAACTTCCAAGCCAACTTGAAAAAGATAAGCCATATGTAGGTGATTTTCTCTAACTAAAGTATAGACAACAATAGATTAAGAAAAAAAAAAAATAAAAGATCTTTCTAGAGGACATGTGTGCTCTTGGGGAGAGAGAGAGAGAAAGAGAGAGCAAACGTGCATACCCCACCCCTCCAGGGAAGGAGGGAGAAAGTCACACTATATAATTCCTTCTTCGTTTCTCCTTTTAGGATTTTGGACATATATGCACACATTCCCAGCATTTTTTCAAAGTGCTGGATCTGGGACTCGAACCACATAGTTGGCTTATGGGATCCCCTACCTTTACCACCATATCACTGGCTGGCCCCTAATTTTTATTTTTAAACAACCTCTCTGGTTGCTGCGGGAGAGAATGGATTGAATGGGAACAAGAGTGGGTAGAAGAAATCCAATTAAGAGGCTATACAAATAGGAGGTGGATGTTATGTAAACTGGTGGCAGAGGGAATATGAAAATGAGATGACCCATATTTGAACCCTGAGAAATAATCATATAAGAATTGTACAGGAAAGTGTGATATTAAAGCCAAAACGTGGCTCATAAGGAGAAAATAATCAGTTGTATTCAAACTCAGACAAGTTGAATTAGATTGGAATGAAAAGTATGCTAAATTGATAGGGCAGTTTGGTGGTTATTTTTGACCTCTACAGTAGGAATTTTGGTGGATCCAGAACTATGTTGAACTAGACCGGAGTGTATATATAGGCTATTTCAATGGCCACGTCATTGCTGAAGACAGCTAAATGGTAGATGAGAAAGCATCTACTTTAAAAAATCCTTGAAGATCTACAAATTATTATCAGGATAAATCTATAGAGAAGTAGAGTACTGGAAATGTTTTTACCCTGAAGATCATTATGGAATTTGGGAAGTTTGAAGAGTTAAGCTTTGTAGAAGCTTCCCCAAACAGGTAAAAGACACAAGTCGGCCGAAGATGGAGATTCTTTTTTTCTTTTTGAGAGGTTTTCGCTATAGGGCGCGTGCGCTTGCCAGACAGAGACATAGAGACAGAAAGCAAGAAATGACCCCCCAGGGGGGATGGTCACGCCGCAATCTCTTCTCCTCCATTCTCCTCTTGGGATCTTGGGCACGCACGCACACGTGCCCAGTGTAAGTTTTAAGCCACCAGGTCCGGGACGTGAACTGCGGTCGACTACGTGTGAGTCCAGCTTCATAGCCATTACGCTCACTGCTGATTCCCAAGATGGAGATTCTAATAGGAATCCTTTTCCTGTTAAATTGGTACCCAAAAAGAATACTGTCTAAGTGAAAGAGATCTTAACTTGCTTTCCCACCTTGTCCTCTGAGGAACTACAAAGAATATTTTCCTAGTTGTGGTGAGCAGAATAGGGAGAGAAAGTTAGAAATTGTAATCATATAGCCCAAATTCACACTACCTGGGTGAATGGAAGTAACCACTAGTTGTAAATTCAGAGTGATTGTGACATGTTAGCTTCCCAGGTTATTAGCATAAGGAAATGTCGATTTGTGTGTGTGTGTGTGTGTGTGTGTGTGTGTGTGTGTGTGAAAATACTCATTATCTTAGACTTCCCAAGGTTTTTACCCAAATTAATTTCATAAAGAAAGTAAACAGCTCACAATGTTAATAAAGAGGAAAGTGAGGTCCCATATGTGAGACTAAGTAACATAAAGCAGAACCATTAAAGAGTGGAATTAATTTTTAATTTGCCGGAGGGTACACACACTCACTGGAGAGAGACGGGAAGAGAGAAAGTCAAAGTGAGTAAGCACCCCAGAGGAATGACCTTGCTGCAGTCCCTTTTCCACTCTCCTCTGAGGACTTAAAGCACACATGTACATGTGCCCGTTGTGTTTTTGAAGCACCAGGTCTAGGGCTTGAACTAAGCATTCTACCACGTGAGATCTAACTGCTTTAACCACCATGCCAACTGGCTGGCCTGATAGTGGAATATTAAGAAGAACGTGGAATAACTATGTTTAAGGAAATAAAAATATGTGCAAAGACAAAAAAATTCTAAAGAGTAACTGCAGGACTTCTGGAAATAAAAACAATTGGGATTAAATTAAGACTCAGGTGACAGGATTAACAGCAGATTAGACACAATTAGAGAATTGTGAATCAGAAGACCGTTCGAAGGAAATTATTCAGAAATTGGCAAAGTGAAGCGAAAGGATAGAAAATAGGAAAAGAGACAGAATGATTTTCCACATAGTTTTTCTGTTGTTTGGTAAGTTTCAAATCATGTTGTATAATTTTTTAAAAAAATAATTATTTAATTTTGTTTATCCATTTATTTATTTTAATTTGACAGAGAGAGATACACAGAGAGAGAGGAAAAGTGAGAAAGCAAGCCACCAGGTCTGGTATTCGAACTGTGGTTGGCCATGTGGGAGTGCCCAGCGCCTTAACCACCACACCACCTGCTGGTTCCCCCCACACTTTTTTTCCCCATGTTGTATAATTTTACATGCAGAGCTATTACAAAGCTTTTATTTTTGGTAAAAGCTATAGAATGATAAGGTAAATTCTGGAAGGAGAGGAGAAAGAATTAGATCAGAGTTTATTATTATTTTCCTTTTTTATTTGCTTAAAGTGTATATGCTCTCCAGAGAGAGAGGAAGGGAGGGATAAGGGAGAAAGCACCTCCAGTAGGGCATGATCATGCTTCTCCATTATTTAGTCCTTTTCAAGATTTCACTCAAGTATGCACATGCACTTGGCATGTTTTTCAAGCTGCTGGAGCTGAGATTTAAATCATGTGAAATCCAGCTCTGTTAACCACCAGGCAATGGGTCCAGCCCACTGGTTTTTTTTTTTTTTTTTTCCTTATTCGCGATAAAGTACGTGTGCACACACATAAGAGGACAGATAGAGATGAGCACCCTACTTGGTCTGGTCACACCATGGTCCCCGTCCTCTACCCAGCCTGTTGGATGCAGGTTACTGTTGTGTACCCTTTCATATGTCAGGTTGACTAGGCCAGGGATTTGAATGGTGGTGGCCATGCGGGTTCTGGTCTCTCCCTCTTTCTCTCTCTCTTTTTTATTTCTTTTTCTTTTATTTTTTGGTAGGCACTTGCATTGGTTATTTGTTGTCATGTAACAAATAACCCAGAAATTTCTGACTTAAGACAAAGATCATTTAATATCTTACACGGTTTCTGCAGGTCAGGAATTCAGGAACAGGATTAGCTAGAAGATTCTGTTTCAAGGTCTCTCATGAAGTTATAGTCAAGGTACAGCCTCTGTTGAGAAGCACATTGCTGTTGTGCTATGCAACCAATGCAGAATCTTTTTTTTTTCTTTCAGGTTTTGTGTCAGAGCGCATGTGCCGACCAAAGAGAGCCAGGGGTGGGGAGGTGGGGCAAGGTAGGTGAGAAATCACTCCCCAGGGGAGATGGCCACACTGCAGTCTCCCATTTCATCAGGATTTTTTTTGGACATGCTTGCACGTGCACCTGGTGTGTTTTTCAAACTGCTGAGTCTGGGACTCTTAACCATGCAGTTAGCCCAAGTCATCCATGTGAGATTCAGTGCCTTAACCTCCACACCACCTGCTGGCCCAGCCCAGAGTTAATTTTAAGAGGGTAATAACTAGAACCTTTACAGAACTGAGGAATAGTACCACATTTGAGCAGCCACAGAAAAAAGATAACTTTTAAGAAAGAGAAGTTAACTGGGGCCAGCAGGTGGCATGGCGATTAAGGTGCTGGACTCCCACATGGCTAGCTGCAATTCAAGTCCTGGACCTGGAGGCTTGTGTTCTCACTTTCCCGTTCTTTCTCTGTCAAATTATAATAAATAAACTAATTCTTTTGAAAAAAGAAAAAGAGACAAGTTACTAGACTAGATGACTAATAGCTGATTTTCCAGCAGTAACAGATGAAACCAATAGACAGTAAATGATAGGTTTAATGTGCCAAGGAAACTTAACTGCCAATTTATAAGTGTATATCTTGTAAAAATATCCTTCAAATAAGAAGGTGAATACAAAAAATTAGCATCAGTAGAGACATTTAAGGAAGTCCCAAAGGTAGAGTCAAGGTGATTACAAATGCCAGAGATACAGAAAGAACTGCAGAACAAAACAAATAAAAATGTGAGGAAACTTGAATGCATATCAACTAAATAACACAGTTATTATGTCTGACCATATTTAATATAACAATACAAACTAGAAGAAAACAGTAAATTAATCTGACATTTAAAGGTGCTTCAACAGATGTTGCTAGATTAACTGGATATCCACATGCAAAGGGGGAAGGTATTAGGCCTCTTCTTTCACATAACTTAAAAAAGTAAATTCAAATAAATGATTGAAATTCCTAAATGATTTGACATGTGAGGGCTTATTTCTAGGCTTTTTCTGTGGTCCTGTGTATCTTCATGGTAACCCCATAAATATTTTGAGTACTGTAACTTTGTAATATGTTTTGAAATCCAAAAGCGAATGGCCTCCAGCTTTATTCTTTTTCAAGAATGTTTGGCTGTTCAGGGTCCCATGACATTCCATATGAATTTTAATATAGATTTTTCTATTTCTGCAAAATATGGCCTTGGAAATTTGATTGCCATTGCACTGAATCTATAGAATACTTTGAGTAGTAATAGCATTTGCAATATTAGGTCATTTATGGACATAGGATAGCATTCCATTTATGTAGTATAAGTTTTATTACTGTATAATTCACATATAATACAGTTCACTCAAGTATACAGTTCAAGGATTTTTCATATATCGAGTTTCACAACCATTACCACTATCCATTTTAGAAGATTTCCATTGTCCCAAAAAGAAACTCGGCACCGATTAACAGTGATTCCACATTTCTTCCTAACTACCTGCTACAAGTCCACCTCAGGCAACCATAATCTGTTTTCTGCCTCTATGAATTTTCGTACTTGGGACATTTTGTATAAAATGGACTCATAATATGTAGTCTTTTGTGGATGGCTCCTTTCAGTTACTATCTCTGTAACATATCAGTGCTTTATCTCTTTTCATTGACAAATCCTCCATAGTATGGATGTACCACATTTATTCATTCACCAATTATTACAAACTGGGGGGGGGTGTTTAAATGCTACAGTAGGGGCCAGACAGTGGCTTAGTGGTAGAGCATGATGCTCTCTGAGGCACCCATGTGAGAAGGTTGCCTATTTGCATCCAGAGACATCCTTGAGTACACCAGCCATGATCCAGGCTGGGAGTAGATCAAGGCATTAGGTTGGGGGTTCTATATCTCTCTCTTTCTCTCTCTGTCTCTCACATGTGCAACCAGTACAGTTTTTTAAAGGGTGGAATGAACATCTGTGTACAAGTTATATGTAGATATTAGTTTCTCCTTGTTACATAAGAATGGATTGCTGGCTCAAAGTATAACTTTATGCTTAACACCAGACTGTTTTCCAAAAATATGTACAATTTTACATCCTCACCGACACTTTGTTAGTACATATAGAAATTCTAGTGAATATGAGGTGGTAACTCACCTTGATTTTGATTTTCATTCTACTGATGGTTAGTGATACCAAACAACTTTTCATGTGCTTATTGCCTATACGTGTGTCTCCTTTGAATAAATGCCTATTTCAAATTCCTTTCTCATTTTCAAATTGGGTTAATTGTCTTATTAAGTTGTAAGAATTCTTTATACATTATAAATTTAAGTCCTTTATCAGATACATGATTTGTGAATATATTCTACTAACCTATTACCTTTTTTTTTTTTTTTAAAGATTTTTGCCATAGGTTGCATGCTCTGTCTGGAGAGAGACAAAGAGAAAAGAGAAAGTGAGAAACCACTCTCAAGAGGGATAGCCATGGGAACCAGCAGTTAGCATAATGGCTATGTTGCTGGACTCCCACGTAGTTGACCGCGGTTTGCGCCCCAGACCCGGTGGCTTAAAACTCAAGCCAGGCGCGTGTGCGTGCGTGCCCAAGATCCTGAGAGGAGAATGGAGGAGAAGGGATTGCGGCGTGACCATCCCCTCTGGGGGGTGATTTCTCGCTTTCTGTCTCTATGTCTCTCTGTCTGTCTGGCGAGCACACGCGCCCTATAGCGAAAACCTCTCCAAAAGAAAAAGAGGGATAGCCATGCCACAATCCCTTCTCCCTTCTCCTTTTAGGATTTTTGTCCTGCATACACACACATGCCCAGCATGTTTTCAACCCACTGGGTCCAGAACTTGAACTACAGAGTCAGCTGTGTAGCATGTTAACCACCACCTCCTGGCCCAGTTATCTTTTTTTTTTTTTTTTTTTTAAGTATACTTTATGTTTTAGAAGTTTGATTCACAATAAAATTGGGTGGAAAGTTCAGTGTGTTCTCATGTACACCTTACATCCACACTATCAATATCCTGCACCAGAGTGATGCAGATTTACAGTTAGTGAACCTACAATGGCAGAGTTGAGGAAATTTTCTGCTCAAGGGGTGCCAGAACTGTTGTGCCCCTTTCAATTACAGACAAAGGCAGACCTTTCAATGGAAATTTTAAACAAGTAGAATCAAGATTCTGAAGGATTTCTTCAATGAATTGTAACAAGAGAGATGGGTGACATGTGGTTTTACTAGTAGTATCCTGAAGACAACGCACAATCAGTGACTATGAAGAGGCGGAAGTGGTTCATTCAAAATGAAAGTAGACCGTAAGAGGAAAAGTCAATGGTCAGAGCTTATTCAGGACACTTCGGTATTTTCCTGTTGACTTTCTAGAAGGCCAAAGAAAGATAGCAACTGTTTGTTATGAGAGCATTTTGAGAAAGCCAAAGCTTCAGGGTCCTTCACAAATGTGACAGTGTTCCTGCTCATTCCTCTCATCAAGCTAGGAGAATTTTGATATTACATAAACCATATTATTAGTGGTATTAAGATTAAAAATGAAAGAGAAAAAATAATAAATGCCCTTGTGCTTAGAACTGATTTGGGCTCAGCTGGTGGTCTGGTTAAGGCACGGGATCCACCATGGCTTGCTTACTCCTCAGTTTGAGTCCTGGGCCCAGTGTCTTGAGAAGCATGCTAGGTTTGTGTGTGTGCATGCCCAAAATCCTGAGAGGAGAGTGGAGGAGAAGGGCCTGCATCCTGGCCATCCCCTGTGGAGGTGATTGCTCACCCCACATCCCCACCCTGTCACCCACAGGTGCACATGCCCTACAGCAAAATCTTTAAAAGAATGATTTTTTCATTGTTGCTAGAGAGTATGTGTGCTTGCCAGAGGGAGAGAGCGCTCCTCCCATAGAGAATAGTCCTGCCACTATCCTTCTCCCTCCTTTCCAGATTTTGGGCATGCATGTGCTCCTGGCATGTTCTCAAGCCCCCAGGCTGGGGACCTGAATTGTGTAGGCAGTCGTATGGGATCCATCTGTCTTAACCATCAAGCCACAGAGATAGCCTACTGGTATGTTTTTAAATAACTCACCATTCAAAGAAGAAATCAGTAGAAATAAAAATTTTATATTGAATAATTGAAGTTAAGAGCTATAATTAAAGCTTTAGGCACAAATCAAATGTTAGGAAAGACATTGTAATTAGAAGTTAATCAGTATTTTGCTGCATAAAAAAACATCCAACTTATCAAAGGGTAAAAGCAAGAACTTTTCACTCCCCTTAGCATGCGTTGGTGCTGAGTTGGCTGTTGCAACCCTATGTATGTTTAGTTCTGCTCCAGTTGTCTGCTCATTTAAAGGGAAAACACTAGTCCCTGTATCATATGCTCATTCACATTTAAAGTGGGAAGAACAAGAGGCTGAGCCAAATCTTAATTAGGACGAGCCCTGTAGCCTAGTAGTTAAAGTACCTGTATCCTATAAGGCCATTGTTGTTCAAATCCTGGCTCTGGTGGCTTAAGAAAACATGCCAGGCATGTGTGCGTACATGCTGAAATGGCAACAGGATGGATAAATGGAGGAGGGATTGCAGCGTAACCATGTTCTCTTTCTGTCTCTCTCTAGTGAGTGCATGTATGCTCTCGTAATTAAAATTTTTTTTAATTATATTTGTGGTTTCTGCTTATATTTGCTTTATGTCCATTTGTCACAAAATAAATCATGACAAAACCTTTGAACTGGGTTTGAACAGATGTTCTCAAAATGCATACGACTGCGTAAACATAATCCTTTCATCTAAGGAACTGGAGCAGTGACCAATAGTACAGTCTGCAATAATACTGATCTCAAGGTGTTAGAAAAAGATTTAGCAATATAAACTCATAAAAACACTTGGACGGAAGGAAGTAGTTTACTTTGTTTTTGCTTTTGTTTTTAATGACAAGGGCATGTATGAGAAAGAGAAGCACCTCACAATGGGGCCTGGTTGTACCATGGTCCTTTCTATTTATTTGGAGAGATTTTTGCTATAGGGCACTTGCGCTCGCCAGAAAGACAGGGAGACAGAGACAGAAAGTGAGAAATCACTCCCCAGGGGGAATGGCCACGCCACAGTCCCTTCTTCTCCATTCTCCTCTCGGGATCTTGGACACACACACACGCACACGCGTCCCAGCCTGAGTTTGAGCCACCGGGTCCGGGAGTCGAACCACAGTCGACTACATGGGAATCCAGCGACATAGTCATTACGCTAACTGCTGGTCCCACCATGGTCCTTTGTTTCCACTTTTTCATTCTGTCAGTATCCTGGGTGCATGTATACACATACGTGTCCGGCTTATTGCTGCTTGGACTGTGATTAGATAGTGGTTGGCCTTGTGGGATCCAGCTCCTTCTGCACAGTCCTTAACCACTGAACCAAAGGGCCTGCCTATAGCAGATTTTAATGAATTACAGCTAACACAAAGTGGAGGATTTTTTTGGGGGGTGGGTGTTGCCATAGTGTGTGTACATTCACCCTAGAGACATATAGGAAGGAAGGCGAGAAATCACTCCCCGGGGGGATGGCCACACTGCAGTCTCTTCTCCATTCTCCTGGGATTTTGGGCACACATCTGGTATAATTTTCAAGCCTCCAGGTCTGGATCTTGAATCATGGTTGGGCTATGTAGGAGTTCAGTTTCTTAACCATTATGCTATCTGCTGGCTCCACAACAGAGTATTATACTAAGACTTTTTATTTATTTATTTTTTAATTGCCCGTGATTGTCATACCCCAGTCCCTTTTCTTTAGTTTCTCCTTCCTGTCAGGATATTTGGACTACAATCACATGCATCCAGCATGTTTTTCAAGCTGCTGGGGCCAGGATTTGAACCAGGGCTAGTCATTTGGCATCCAGCTCCTTTAACAACTCAGTTACGGGACCAACTCAAGGCTTAATTTTTTGTTTTTTGTAAAGACTGAAATTTACAAAAAAGGAGAAATGGATGTTTCGTTTGGAATAAAATGTAAGATTTAATTTGTCTGCAGAAATTTAAAGATTTAGAATAATTTTGATCATTTCAGAAGAAAGTTGTTGAAAAATAACTTTCCAGAACTGAGTGGAAAAGAAAGTCTAAATAGTAGTGTGATTGTTTTACAAAGAAATCCTCAAATTATGGTAACTAGATCTATATATGTAATTTTTATGCATGTCTTTCTATTGGAATTAAAAATTTTAGCCACGCACAGAATTTTTTCAAAGGATGGAGCAAAGAACAGAGCACATGTTTGTTGAACGAATAATGGCGTGGGGAGAAAATACTTCATTAGAAGGCACAATTTCGGTACCTGAATGATACATGAATAAGAAATTAGAAATTAATAAGAACATGATGAGAGTCAAGCATTACAAGAAACACTGTGTGTGTGTATGTGTGTGCATGCCTGCCTAAAATCTGAAGAGAATGAAAGAGAAGGGATTGTAGTTTGCCCCCCCACGCCCCCAAGGGATGATTTCTCACTTTCTCTCCATCTCTGTCTCACTGGTGAGCATACACACCTTATAGCAAAAATCTCTCAAATGAAAGTAAATTTTAAAAAATTAGTCAATGAAATTCACATTAAGAGACTGAAGAAAGGTGATCACTTTTGAATAAATACAGAAAATGCCTTCTGTAAAAGTCAATCTATATACCTGAGAAAATTTTTAGCAACCAGGAGGTAAAAGGATGCATTTGAGAGACTCACGTGCAACCACTCTGCTCAAGATCCTGCTCTCTGCCCATTGTAGGCTCATCACAAGTTGGCCCCTGGACCTTGGAGCTCCAAACATAAGTCTTTTAACCATGAACTGATACTAGAATGTCAGACCAAAATTAGAAAAGATGGATTGTTGTGTTGAAGCTTCTGGTACCACCAAACAGAAGTGGGCTCTGGCCACCAGGAGAATGAACAGAGTAGACAGTGACTCTTTGCCCTGAGCTAGCTAGAACCACAGAGAGTATCACTGATACAAAGGGTGTGAATACTCAGTTATGCCATCTGCGGCGACTTGCGAAATGACTCCCTTTACCTGCCTCCTTGTTACAGTGGTGCAGCCAAGCCTGAAGAATTGTATACATTTGAACATTTTTTCCCTGTGGAGTAAGAAACTCTTCAAAGCCAATCTGAAGCTTTCAGGAAGTTCAACATCAGAAGAAATACTGAAAACGACTGATTAGAACAACTGCAGCTTCAGCCATAGAAGAACTGATGTTTTCATTGTCAAATGAGAGGCCTAATACATATGGTTTTTAGACACCCTCATCAAATTCAAGCTCAGAAAGTGATTAACTGGCACAGTGCTTTGGGAACTGGGGTTCCATGTCAACATCAAAACTGCTGAAGCACTTCATCTGCTTGACTTAAAACAAAGGTAGTTTGTGGAACTTAATTTCAGATTCTATGAAGGCATAGATCACTACATATAATCATACTAGCCTTGTGCGTAAGTGACTTCTAAATTGACCTGACTATGGTAACAGAGGGATGTGAAAGCCTGTGGGAAAAGGATGATTGAGATAGCAAGTCACAAGGCTGAAGATCTCTTAAGAAAACGGCTGCCCGTGGCCAATGGCAGGGAAGAATACCGTAAGCTGGGTTTTCTGCCCATCTCCTTGCCTCCAGCCCAGACTTTGGACTGCCAGTCAAAGCAGAGGAAAATTCCCTAGCTGTGTGCTATGCAGATAGTGCATTTTGTACATGTCATAGCTACTGCTGCTATTCACTTTTATTTTGAGAAAGTAAGCAAAAATTAAGCTTTGCCCTGGCATGGGCATGAAGCCAGATGTCAGTATTCCAGTTGTTCTTGTCTTTTAAATAATTATTTTAATTTTATTTATTCACTTATTTTAATTTAACCGGAGAGAGTGAGTTAGTAAGCCACCAGGTCCAGGACTTGAACTGTGATCAGCCATGTGGGAGTGTCCAGTGCTTTAACCACCACGCCACCTGCTGGTTCCCATGTTGTTCTTGCCTTAAGCAAAATTGTAAGGTGATGGCCAGATTGAAGGGTGAAAAATGATACACACGTATATTTTTAATGTTTACATAGGGCATGTGCACTCAACAAAGAGAAAGTGAGAAATCATCCCTCAAGAGGGCATGGTCATGCTACAGTCCCTTCTTTTGGGATTTTTGGATATGATGGGTGTATGCTTTACTCGTTTTTCAAGCTGCGGGGGTCTGGGACTTGAACTGTGCAGTCCAGTTTAAGACATTGAACTGGACATTCAGGATCTAGCTTCCACAACCACTATACCAACAGCTGCCCTCCCCCCTTTTTTTTTCCAAGAGATTTTTGCTATAGGGCACATGCACTCACTGGAAAGACAGAGACAGTGAGAGAGAAAGCAAGAAATCACCCCCAGGGGGATGCCGACCCTGCAGTCCCTTCACAACTTTCCCTTTGGGATTCTGGGCGCACATGCACACTTGGGTGGCCTAAGTTTCAGGCCACCAGGTCTGGGACACTAACTGCAGTCAGTCCTGTGGGAATCCAGTTCCTTAACCACTGCACCACATGCTGGCCCTGATGTTGGCATTTTTGAAGAGTTCAGGCCAGTCGTTCTGTATCTTAGTTCAGTTTTGTCTGATATTTTCACATGATTAGCTTTAGGTTTAATTTTTAAAAATTTTTTATGATGGCATGTACATACACATGCAGAAGTGGAAGGTTAGAGGCATGAACACTTAAACAGGATCACATCACATCCTAGTCCCCTTTCCTCTGCACTTCTCAGGATCCTTGATGCTCATGCATATGCCCAGCATGTTTTCAGGCCAATTGAGGGATTCAAACCCTTGGCACTGCATTGTTTCCACCTGTATTACCACTATACCATAGTGGTTGTGCCGGGTTAAATATGACAGGAGCGTTATGTAGGAGACGTGACATCTTCAGTGCATCACCTCAGGAGACATGTGAGGTCAGTTACAGAATTGGTGATGTAATGACTATGTCACTAGACTACCATGTAGTCAACCGCGGTTCGAGTCCCAGACCTGGTGGCTTAAACTCAAAACTGGGCATGTGTACGTGCGTGCCCAAGATCCCATGAGGAGAATGGAGGAGAAGGGATGGCAGCATGGCCATCCCCCCGGCGGTGATTTCTCACTTTCTCTCTCCCTCTCTTTGGCGAGCACGCCTACTGAGAACAATTTTCTTTCCTTTTTTTTTTTTTCTTTTTTTTTAAAGGTTTTTGCCATAGAGTGTGTGTGCTCAGTGGAGAGACAGTGAGAGGGAAAGTGAGAAATCATCTCTGAAGTATGGATAGCCTTGCTACAATTTGTTCTCATCCATTCTCCTGGGATTTGGGGCACACACGCACACACACACTCTTCCATCCAGAGTGATTTTTGAGCTGCCAGAACCATACTGGAACTATAGTCAACCACATGGGAGTTCAGTGTCATACCCACCACACTTCCTGCTGGCCCCACAAAAGTAGGTCTAAAAAGATCTGTGTGAAAGCACAGTAGAGCTAACAAGACATTAAGGCCTCATGTGGTCAAATTTGGAACATGTAGGAAACCTAGAGAAACAGACTGCAATTTGGGTCTTTATTTTCCTTAGAGGCATCTGTTAAAGAGATTTTAAAAAGGAATTATGGAACTGCAGGGGGGAAAAAATTGGAGTTCAGAAAAGAAGGACCTTCAGTAAACATTCTAGTCTTTGGGAACTCTGAGGTGGGTACAGCCTAGAAATTGGGGTGAGTAGAAAAAGACCTGCTTCTAATAGAGTTTGTTTCTTTTCTTTCTTATTTTTTTTTTTAAGGTTTTTATTATAGGGTGTGTGCACTCGCAGAGAGAGAAAGTGAGAAAGCCCCATGGGGAAATGGCCACACTGCAATC
Source organism: Tupaia belangeri chinensis (assembly GCF_000334495.1). Taxonomy (NCBI): domain Eukaryota; kingdom Metazoa; phylum Chordata; class Mammalia; order Scandentia; family Tupaiidae; genus Tupaia; species Tupaia belangeri. The sequence goes on from NW_006159859.1 coordinate 9,012,980, forward strand.
CCTTCTTCTGTCCCAGCTGCTTGAAAGTCACACCAAGCACTTGTGTGTGCATGCCCAGAATCCCAAGAGGAGAACAGAGAAGGGATTGCAGCATGGCCATCCCCACTGGGGCTGATTTCTCTCTCTCTCTATGTGTATATTATACTTTACTGAGTTAAATTCCAAGCAAAGCAAAAACTTCCTGGCAAGTTCACACAACATAGAGCAAACTAATAAATTTGTGTGTGTGTGTCCCTGCTCACCAAAAAATTTTATAAAAATATATAGTGGGACCAGCAGTTGGCATAATGGCTATATCACTATAGTCGACCGCGGTTCAAGTCCTGTACCCGGTGGCTTGAATTCATGCCAGGTGCAAATGTGTGCATACTCAGATCCTGAGAGGAGAATGGAGGAGGAGGGATTGTGCTATGGCTCTCCCCACTGTGGGGGGTGATTTCTCACTGTCTCTGTCTCTGTCTTTTGCCTATAGCAAAAACCTCTCTCAAAAAAAGGAAAGTTTGTAGTAACTTATTATAGATGTTACCTGGAAAGGACTGAAATGCTCATCAACAGAAGAAAAAAATTTAAAACTATTATGGCATATTCATAGAATAAAATTGAGCAGAGTTTGGGGCCAGTAGGTGGTGTGGAGATTAAGGTGCTCGAGTCTCACATGGCTGACTTTGCAGTTGAAGTTGACCCAGAGGCTTGAAAATCATGCCAGGCACATGTGTGTAGATGTGCACCCAAAATTCTGAGAGGAAAATGGAGGAGAAGGGACTGTGTCATGGCGGTCCCCATGAGGGGATGATTTCTCAGAAAAAGAAAAAGAATTGAGCAGAGAGTAGACAAATGTATTCTGTAAAGGGTTTTATAATAAATATTTTAGATATTGTCATTTTGGCAACTATTAATACTTAACTCTTCAATTGTAGCAATGAAGCCACTATAGACACTATTTTTTACATTACATTTATATATATATATATTTTTTTTTTTTTGAGAGGCTTTTTCTATCGGGTGCATGCACTCACCAGAAAGAGAGAGACAGAGAGACAGAAAGCAAGAAATCATCCCTCAGGGGCGATGGCCACACCACAATCCCGTCTCCTCCATTCTCCTCTCTGGATCTTGGGCACACATGCACACATGCCCATTGTGAGTTTAAACTATCAGGTCGGGACTCGAACCACAGTCAACTACATGGGAGTCCAGTGACATAGCCATTACGCCAATGCTGGTCCCAGTCATATGTATCAAGTTTTTTTTTAATTCATGATAGTGCATGTGCATTCATGAGAAAGAGGGAGACAAAAGGTCTTGTCATGCTGCAATCTCCTTCCCCTAGTTTGTCAGGATCTTGGGCACATGTGCATGAACCTGTGTGTTTTAAGCTGACCCAGGAATCTGAATCTGCTGTTGGCTCTCTGGCTTAAAGCACTGCAGTGATTTGTTACTGGCTGCCCCACCAGGCTGTGCTGACAATGTATTAACAGAAGAGTGTGGCCATGTTCCAGTAAAGCATTTATTATTTTAAATGATCTTTTTTTTCTCATTTATTTATTTATTTGCACCTTACCCATCATGCCACCTGCCGGCCCCAGTAAAGCATATATAAAGCAGACTTTGTCCATAGGGAGCTGCAGTTTTGCTGACCTCTGCTGTAGAGCCACAAACTATAGTTATACACACTTACGTGGATGAATCTCACAGTTTTTTTCATAAAAGGACCCGTATCTTTTTTTTTTGTTGTTAGGTTTTTGCCATAAGGCAAGTATGCTTAGCAGAGAGACAGAGGGAAAGTGGGAAATCACCTCCTGGGGGTTGACCATACCACAATCCCTTCTCCTCCATTCTCTTGGAATTATGAGAGTGCTCACACTCCCAGTGTGAATTTTCAAGCTGCTGGGTCCAGGACTTCAGCAGCAGTCAGCAATGTGAGCTTCCAGCATCTTAACCATCACATCATCTGCTGGCTCCAAAAGAACCCGTATCTTTTGATTTTTTTTCCAAATTTCAAACACAGGCAGAAAGGATCTATGGTATTGATTATAATAAGGACTCATAAGGACTAGTTATTATAGTAATGGGAATGGGAATGAAGGGTGGTTCTAGGGTGCTAGTAATCCCTTTACCTGAATGGTAATTACATAGGCCTGTCTACTTTGGGTTGCTCACTGATATGTATATTTGTGATAGACTTCTCTAGTTGTTTGTATATTGTATTTAAGTGAATTAGTTAAATTGAAAACAACAACACTGCTTCCATCAGAGTAGAATGTGTTGTATTTGGCATTTGGTAAATATGATTGTTTATTGAATTGGGAGTTACTAATAGCAGAGTGTATAGCAGGGTAAGGGACAGTGAAGAGTGAATAAAGACTTGTTCAGGGGGTTGGCAGGTGGCATGGTGGGTAAGGGTGCTGGACTCCCACATGGCTGACCATGGTTCGAGTCTCAGACCTGGTGGCTTGCCTTCTCACCCAACCTCTCTCTCTCTCTCACTCTGTCACTCTCTGGTCACATTAAAATACATAAATAAAGTTGAATAAAATAATTCTTTTAAAGGAATAAAGACTGGTTTAGCTTGAAGAGTTTATTGAAGGTTCTTGAGGAAGCAATTTTGGTGCAGAGGCAGGAGCTGAAGCAGTTATTCAACATACTTTAATGAAAAGAAGATAAACACTATAAAAGGCTAACAGGATCTAATAAATAGAAGATTGTATTAAGAGCAAGCCACTGGGGACCAACAGTTAGTGTAATGGCTCTGTCACTGGACTCCCATGGAGCCTACCACAGCAGTTCGAGTCCTGGACCTGGTGGCTTAAACTCACGCTGGGCGCATGTGCGTGTGTGCCCAAGATCCCAAGAGGAGAATGGAGAAGGGATTGCGGCATGGCCTTCACTAGGGGTGATTTCTCGCTTTCTATCTCTCTATGTCTTTCTGTCTTTCTGGCAAGCATGCACACCCTATAGCAAAAACCTCTCACACACACACACAAAAAAAGAAGAAACAGCAAGCCACTGTAACTATTTGGTAATTATGATATTCAGTTTGCTTTCATCTGACAAAAAAACTTTTGTCATTTATTTCTGTTGTGTGCGGGTGTTGGATATTGGTTGCCCTGTTAAAAAGTCATGTGTCGGGACCAGCAGATGGTGTAATTATTACATCACTGAACTCACATGTAATCGACCGCAGTTCAAGTTCTGTACCTGCTGGCTTAAAGTTCATGCTGGGCACGTGTGTGTGCACGCCCAAAATTCTAGAGGAGAATGGAAGAGAAGGGATTGCAGCCATCCTCCCTGGGGAAGTGATTTCTTGCTTTCTATCTCTCTGTCTCTCCAGCGAACACACGTGACCTATAGCAAAAATCTCTAAAAATCTCTTAAAAAAAATAAAAAAGGTCATGTGACACAGGGGCTAAGGTACTGGACTCCCACATGGCTGACCATGGTTCATGTCCTGGACTCGGCGACTTGAAACTCAGCGACTTGAAACATGCTGGGCACTGTGCATGCATGCCCCAAATCCCAAGAGGATAATGGAGCAGAAGGGACTGGTGGCTGGTCATCACCCCTGAAGGGTGATTTCTCACTTTCTATTTCTCTTTAAAAAAAAAAAAAAAACTGTTAATTTTACATAGTGTATAAGTGATACAGGGTTTTTGGAGAAAACTTACAAGAAGTAATAGAGTGTAAGCAGTCCCTCAAACTTTTTTTGTTTTTAATTTTAGATTTTTGCTGTAGGGCATGTGTGTTCACTGGGGAGACAGAGACAGACAGAAAGTGAGAAATCACCTACCAGGAGTGATGGCCATGCTGTAATTCCTTCTCCAATATCTTCTTGGGATGTCGGGTATACATGGAAATGTGCCTGCCGTGAGTTTTTTCAGGTTGCTGGGCCCAGGCCTTGAACCTCAGTTAACTACATGGGTGTCCTACAACCATTGCACCATTTGCTACTCCCAAATTTTATCTTATTTTTTTTAAGAATTATTTATTTTAGAGAGATTTTTGCTATAGGGTGTGTGTGCTCGCTGGAAAGATGGAGACAGAGGGACAGAAAGCAAGAAATCACCCCCCACCACCACCACTGGGTGACCACACTGCACTCTCCTCTCCTCCATTCTCCTCTCGGGATCTTGGATCCGCTGTGGGAGTCCAGCGATATAACCATTAACGCCATCTGCTGGCCCCTTAAGATTTATTTGATTTTATTTATTCATTCATTTATTTAATTTGATCAGAGAGAGAGACAGAGAAAGAGAGGGAAAGTGAGAAAATAAGCCACCAGGTCTGCTATTTGAACTGTGGTTGGCCATGTAGGAGTGCCCAGTGCCTTAACCACCATGCCACCTGTGGGCCCCCCAACCCTTGTTTTTTATGCCACAATGTAGACCAGGCATGGATGGTTTTTATGCATTGTGGCCAAATGACCTTACAGTAGAGATGGCCTCCACCTCTGTAGTGATCTACATATTTGTAGGACAACGCAGGGAATGTCCAACTGTGTAATAGGTGGGGATGGGTCCATTCTTCCTTTGACCCAACAACTCAAACCTTACTAAGCTTCTTTGTTGCTAATCTAGAAGGGGTTTCGAAATTTACCTCCAGGGCTACCCAAATTTATTTTTTATCCCATGTAGCCCAGAACTAGAGAATGAAGTGAAAACTTCTTGAACTGGTTGTTATGAAGGGTCTTCTATTAACCTTTTTCTACTCCTTGTGAGATCTTTTACCACTGACTTTACACGTATTTTCTCATTTACTTAATTACTTTTTAATCTTCTCATCTTTATTCACATTACCTAATCTAAAATCCCTTTCTCTAAATTCTCATCCTTCAAGAGCTGCTTTGGTCCAGTCTTTTCTGTTAATGCCTCCTTGACTATCTCAATTCTTATACCAATTGTCACTTTTCATGTACTACCTAATATTATAGATTTTTGTGCATTTTTTCCCCATTCTAGCTTATAAATTCCTTAATGATAGGGAACATGTATTAGATTACTTTGTAACCTTTCATTCTAGTCGTCTGGTGTTTAAGTGCTCAATAAATGATAAATGATTAGTATGTATGTCCTTATAATGTATTTTAGTTATAAAGACATTCATAGTATTTTAGGGTTTTCTACGTCTCTTTTAGATTCTGAATATTGTTATTAAGTATAATGCTAGTCTCTTTATTAAAAAATCTTTTTACTCTGCGTCAGTTAATCCCTGTTTTAAAATGTTTTGAGATTGGTATCAATTATTGTCTGTTGATTACTAGCCCGTTTAGTAATTAGATTCCTCCATTCTACTTCAGCAAGAAGTTGAGAACTTTAAGAAGCTAAATCTCATTAGTAAAGAGCAGTTTGAAAACCTAACACCTGAACTTCCGTTTGAACCAGACCAAGAAGTTCCTGTAACATCTTCACAGTCCAGGCAAGGTAGGTAAATCTGCTTTTGTGTAAGTGCCTGCATAGTATTAAATCAGTTCTAAATTGTTTTAAAAGATTGCTTTTTTTTTTTTTTCTTTATCTGTAGAAGAACATTAGATATCTGGTAAAAACCTGAAATTTTAAGATTTGGTTTTTGATGAACTCAAAAACATTTTAGAGACTTAAAAATGCTGATAATAAATTTGATGAAACAGCCTTTTACTAAATGTACAAAGCTTGAATATCTCCTCACTCTTTTTGTTGTTGTTTATAAGCCAGAGGGTGTGTGCACTAGACAGAGGAAGACAGAGAAGTGGGGAGAGAGAAAGCAACTCCCCAGGGGGAGGTTATACTGCATGGTCATGCTGCCGTCCCTTCTATATTGTATACTCTTTTCAGGATTTGGGACATGCATGCACATATGGTATGTTTCTTAAGCCACCAGTTCTCGGACTCAAACCATTCAGTTGGCCACGTGGGATCCAGCTACCTTAACCACTAGTCCATGGGCCAGGCCCCTTAAGTATTTATTTAGGTGCTATTGTAAATGGTACTTAAAATATTTTTTTTCCAGTCCATGACCTAGTGGTTAAGGGAGCCAGAGCCCACCTGGCTGACTTCACGATTCAAAATCTAATGCTGGCAGCCTGAAAAACGTACTGGGCACCTGTGTTCGTGTGCCCCAAATCCCAACAGGATAGAGAAATGGAGAAGGGATTACAGGATGACCACACTGCGTTAAGTGATGCTTGTTCCCTCTTCCTCTCTTGTTATCTCTCTCTTGCAATTGCATGTGGCCTTTGGCAAAGTACAAAAGTTCTTTTCTTTCCACTTGTTTATTGCTGTTGTATGCTGTAGAACTCTCCAATACGTTGAACAGGAGAGCTGAGATGGAAATCTTGTGTTGTTTCTGATTTTAGGGAGAAACATTTAGTCTTTTACCATCGAGCATGATATTAGTTGTAGATTTTTTCCATAGATGCCCTTTATCAGTTTGAGGAAGCTTCCTTTTTCTTTTTCCTTATCTTTAGAGGTTTTTCAAGCTGCCAAGTCTGGGACTCAAACTACAGTCGACCATGTGGGAGTTCAGTGCCTTAATAAGCACCACGACATCTGTTGGTCCAGACCTTTTTAAAAATTTTTAAACAGCCTTTTTAGGTAAAATTTATATACCATTAAATTAGCCCACCTTAAGAGTCATATGATGAATTTTAACAAATATGTAGAGTTGAACATCAGCACCACAGTCTAGTTTTATAACAGTTCCATCATGCTTAGAAGTTCCCTTTTGATCATTTGTAGTCCCAATACTTACCATTAGCCTGAGGCAACTAGTAGGTCATCGGGAAAGTCTTGATGTATTTTACTGTGTTTTTCTGTGCAAAAATGCATCATAACTTTTCCTGATGACTCAACAATTACCTGCTTTCTATCTCTGTAGTTTTATACAAACCAGAAAAGGAGAGAGAGACAGGAAAGGGACAGAGATAGGCACTTTTTTTTTTTTTTTGAGAAGTCTTTGCTATAGGGTGCGTGCACTCGCCAGACAGAGAGAAACAGAGTCACAAAGCGAGAATTCACCCCCCAGGGGGGATGGCCACAGCGCAATCCCTTCTCCTCCATTCTCCTCTCGAGATCTTGGGCACGCATGCACATGCGCCCAGTGTGAGTTTAAGCCACCGGGTCCGGGACGTGAACCGCGGTCGACTACGTGGGAGTCCAGCGACATAGCCATTGAGCTAACTGCTGGTCCCAAAGACAGGCACTTTTGACAGTTGCACTGTGGCATGATCTTGTGCTCCAGGCTTCCAGTTAGCTAGGATTACAGCTGTGTGCTCCCGTAGTGTTCAGGTTGGCCTGGGAACCAAACTCATGCCTCCTGTGCAGCTTCGAGTCTCCCAAGTGGTGTACTACCTGTGTGCTGCCACAGCTGGGCCAAAATTTTATAGAAATGTAATCATATGATATGGTAGTCATATACCTGGCTTCTTTCATGAAATATAATATTTTGAGGTTCATTCTTGTGATTGGATGTATCACTGCCTGGCTCCTTTTTATCACGAAGTAGTAATCCATAGTGTGGATATTCTATATTTTGTTTATTCATTCAATAATTGATGGATATTTGGATTGTTTCCATTTTGGGCTATTATAAAAAATGTAATTATAAAAAAAAAATGTAATTATGAACATTCATGTCTAAGATATGACCTGTGATTTTGATTGAAAGAAAGCTGTGATATCTAGATGATATTTATATACCACCTCAGGTTTATAGTTTATTAATAACATACATTTTCTTGTCCCATAATTATATATATATTTAAATACTAATTTGATATGTATGTTACATATTATGTTCTTAAACTGTTTTTGATCATTTTGTGTCAAAATATAGTAAATTGGGGAATCAGCAGTTAGCGTAATGGCTATGTCACTGGACTCCCACATAGTCGACCGCGGTTCGCGTCCCGGACCCAGTGGCTTAAAACTCACGTCGGGCACGTGTGCGTGTATGCCCAAGATCCTGAGAGGAGAATGGAGGAGAAGGGATTGTGGCGTGACCATCCTCCCTGGGGGGTGAATTCTCGCTTTCTGTCTCTATGTCTCTCTCTGTCTGTCTGGCGAGTGCACGCGCCCTATGGCGAAAACTTATCAAAAAAAAAAAAAGGTAAATTGGTACATAATACGCTATAGAAATTGTATAAGCTTTTCCTTTTCAGATAACCAGAGAGCGCTATAGATCTTAGTCTTTGCATAATTGTTATTATCTACTCTTACTGGTGGGTAAAATTCACATCGAACCAACCCAGAAAGAAATAAACACAAAACAGAAATAAAACTTAATTTTGATTTACATTCAGATACAGATAAAAGTAGAGAGAACTGACTATGAGCCTCCCCCTTACCCATCTCATCTAATTTCAACAATTGTTAATAGTTTTGTTTTTGTTTCTTTATCTGTACCTTGCACCTTCATCTGTTTTTGGTATTTTATATCAAACCTCTGAATCATATAATTTCTTTTGGAAATACTTGATTGTATTTTATGAACTGATAAGAACTTAAAAAAATATGTGCGTATGTGTATATATGCATTTTTACAGTATTATTAGTACACATAACAAAATTAACGTTAATTCCATGATACCTATTTTTTTGAGAGATTTTTGCTAGAGGGCACATGCTCTTGCCAGAAAGACAGCAACAGAGAGACAGAAAGCAAGGAGTCACTCCCTGGGGGGATGACCACACTGCAATCCCTTCTTTTCCACTCTCCTCTCGGGATCTTGGGCACGCACGCACACGCCCGGCGTGAGTTTTAGCCACCGGATCTGGGACTTGAACTGCAGTCGACTACATGAGTCCAGGGACATAGCCATTACACCAACTGCTGGTCATGTATTTTTTACTTTTTTTAGAGAGGCTTTTGCTTTAGAGCACATGCACTTGCTGGAGAGAGAGAGAGAGAGACAGAGAGACAGAAAGCTAGGAATCACCCCTTCCCCCACCCCCCAAAGGAGATGACCATGCTGCAGTCTCTTGTCCTTCATTCTCCTTTAGGGATTTTGGGCATGCACATGCCCAGTGTGAATTTCAAGCCACCAGGTCTAGGACTCGAATGCGATTGGCCACGTGGGAGTCCAGCAATGTAACCATTATACCATCTGCTGATCCCAATATCATCTGTTCTTCAGTTAACGTTTGGTTGTCCTCGATTGTCCAAAGTATAGCTTTTTGAGATGGTTCATTTGAATCAGGACCACCAAGTAAGGCGCACACATTGCATTTGATTGGCATGCTACTAAGTCACTCTTAGTCTATAAATCCACTTCCCGTTTTCCCAGGCCAATGATTTGTTGAAGAAACTAGTTTATTTGCCTCAGAGTTTCTAATGATGTAGCTTTACCAGATTGTATCTTCTTTATATCATTTAACCTGTTTCTTTATCTCTCATATTTCTTAGGAAATAGAAATAAGAGCATTTAGATATAGAGGGTTGAGTATATACAGGTTTTGGGGTTTTGTTTTCTGGTGGCAAGAGTATTTCTTAGGAAGAGTGATTTATTTCCTACTGTTCCACAATATGTCTGTCAGTCTCACTTTTACTGATATTATGATTGGTGATTTGGTTTAAGTGTTGTCAGCCTGATTCATTCATTATAAAGTTTATTTAGTTTTTTTTTTTTTTTTTTTTTAATTGTGGGGCATGTGTGCATGCCAGAGAGATAGAAAGGTGAAGTGAGAAATCACTCCCAGAGGGGATGGCCACACTGCAATCCCTTCTCCTCCATTCTCCTCTCTGCATTTTGGTCACACATGCACATATGCCCAGTGTGTTGTTCAAGCTGCCAGGTCTGGGACTCAAACCTCAGAGTCAGCTATGTGGTATCCAACCCCTCAATCAACACACTGTCTGCTGGCCCTGGTTTATTTAGTGTTTTAAAGTTAGAGAGGATGCGTGTGCTCACTAGAGAGAGAGAGAGAGAAAGAGATCAAGATCAACTCCTAGGGGGATGTGGTCACACTGTAATCCCCTTTAACTCCATCTCCCCATCCTGTCAGGATTGGGGGCATGCATGCATACACATGTGGTGTGTTTTTCAAGCTGCTGGGGCTGGGATTTGAACTGTAGTCATCCATGTGGGATCTGACTCCATTTGCACAGTGCTTCAGTCATACACTACTGGACTCATGCAAATTGCTTAATTTTTGACTGGCAAGACTAAAGTTTGCTCCTATGTCCTTATGACTTATGCTAACATTTTTTTTAACTTCTTTATAGTGCAAGATTTCCTAGGCTCATATTATACATTTTCTGCTCCAGTTTTATTTCTTTGAGGAGGCCTAATTAGTAGGAAGTGGAATTTAGAGACTGTAATCTGGGTTCTAGAAAGCTTACTCGTTCTGGGTTGTTGCTACTACTAGATCTCTGAATATTTCTTTTACCAAAGTACTGTATTTAACATTTTTTCCAGTATATGCTCAGTCTTTTTGATGAAAAGCACTGCATTAACACAGTTCAATTTAAGCATTCTTTTGGTGAGGAATTATTTTTTTCCTAGACACGGTGGTAGACACCAGTATTCAATAAGATTGTGGCTCTAGTACTCGGCATGATGGACACAATGAGACTTGCTCTTAGCATCTACTAGGATGATGTGTAAGAAAATAAATTTACTTAAATGAAAAATAAAAGGATGAAAATAACTTGGCAGGAAGTGTTCAAGAACTGCTTCATGTTCTGTGTAGAAGAGCGAAGAGATGAGTGCAGCTCGGTGTACGAAAGCTGGTGAAAAGAGACTTCAGACAGCAAAAGACATGAAGAACAGGGAGCGATGAAGCAGGAACATGTGCTGTGGTTCTCTTTGGGTCACGAAAATTGAACAGAATAACAGCAGATGAGACAGTATCAGGGAAGTCTCCGATGCCAAGATAAAGAGCCTCGTCTTCCTCTGGAGGCAAAGGGAAGCACTGAAGGATTTTAAGTAGAAATATGAAATGATCTAACATGCTCCTCAGAATAGTCGTTCTGGTAACAAGAAAATAGCAAGTAGATATGTTCACCTTTGACTTTATAGACTTACACCTAAAAGAATACTTGACAGAGAGTGGGCACTTCATACTATTTGTAGAATGAAGGAAAAAAAAACCAAAACCAGACGTTTATTGTATGAGTTAAGAGAAGTTGCTAAGTCTGAAGAAAAACTGTAGAAATAAAGCCTGTATTTTGTCACTACTACATGATTCATCTGCTGCCCTACGCAGTATCTTACCGTAAGATTTTCATGACTGGTACCTTACACAACACACTAGAAAAATAGGATTTGAACGGCCAGCTCACAGAAGAAATCTGAATGGTAATTCGATAGATGAAAACATGCTCAGCTTCACTAGTATGAACCAAGGAAATGCAGATGCCATTTAAATCCCATGAGATGGAAAAAGTGTTTCAGCGGGTCATGTAAAACCTGTGGAATTATCACATGTTGCTGGTGGCCATGTAAATCAGTGAAGCCATTATAGAGAGCAGCTTGACATTGCGCGTTCGGTAAGTTAGAAGATGCACAGATCTTTTGATTCAGCATTTCCACTCAGATGTAACCCCTAGTGTAATTTCCGTATGTTCAGCAATGTTGATTGTAGCATTGTTGAGTAAACCAAAACTTTGGAAGTAACATAAATGTCCATCTGTAGGAGGACAGATAAAGCCTGATCTTTTTACCGATTACTGTAAAGCAGTGAAAATGAACAAAACCCCAAGCTATATAAATAAAGCATAAAAAGGTTTTAAAATTATATATGCATGCTATGTGTAATATGTGATGTCACTCATATAAAGTTAATTATGCAGAAGTGTTTCATATATGTAGTAATGGATCAAAATATTAAGTTTAAGTACTTGATTATCTCTAAGGAGGGAAAGCAGAAGGGAAATCTTATACAATGGACTTTGGTCTGTCTTTCTTTAAAAATAAAAATAGTATAGCAAAATAAAATTTTGTAATGCTAAATAATAATTAAGCAAGTGTTTAATATTTTATTTTTGCTTGTATATTTCAAATGTCTCTAGTGAAAAATCCTTTGAGCTGAGAAAACTTCAGAATTATCTTTATTTTGTTAAAGCAAAATATTTTCCTGGCACCAAAATAATTTTAAGAACGTTCTGTTTTGCAGAGTTGACTGATGAATCAGCTCAGAAGCTGTTTGATACTCTAGAAATAACTTCAGCAACAGCGGCCTGTTCATTGCCCACCGCAGTTCCAGAATCTCCTAGGACTCATCCAGCAAGGACACCTAAAACACCTCGAACACCAAGATTACAAGATCCTAACAAAACACCGAGATTTTATCCTGTTGTTAAAGAACCAAAAGCCCTTGATGTAAAGGTATACAAGACAGCCAGTCTGCATTTTACATCCTTTAACGTTACACAATGAGACTTTTTAAAAAATCGTATTTTTTAAAATGTGCATTTTAAATCATGGAATTCATTTTAAAATGGCATTTTACCACAGTGATGTTTCCTCAGGTTAGGAAATAATTTCTTTAGGGGCCATCAGGTCCCATGGTGGTTAAGGGTGCTGGACTCCCACATGGCTGACCACGACTTGAGTCCCAGACCTGGCAGCTTGCCTTCTTACTTCCTCTCTCTTGCTCGCTTGCTCACTCTGTTTCTCTCTGGTCAAATTTAAATAAAGAAGTGAATAAAGTTAAATAACATAATTATTTTTTAAAAAGGAAATAGCTTCTTTATAATTGCTACTATAATTGAATACAATCAGAAATGTTTCTAAAGAATCATACATTGATTGAAGTTGCATTTCCTTCAGCCCAGGAATTGCAAATCTAGCAAAGGGCCCTGTGTGTTGTTTTGTAACTTGAATGTGAGATGTCTGAGTTTTGTGACTTCATATGATTTCATAATGTGCCATCCACAGTATGAAAATGTTTGACTTGGTGTACAGTCAGAGGGTTTTAACTTACTTGTGAAGTTCACACTACTGAAAATAATTAAGAATGTTTGACTTCTTTTTCCGTAGAGTCCAAGAAAGAGAAAAACGAGGCATAGCACAAATCCCCCTCTAGAGTGTCATGTCGGTTGGGTAATGGATTCCAGAGATCACGGGCCGAGAGCATCCTCTGTCAGGTACCATATTTATCAAATATTGCTTTTTTGTTCTTGATTTGAAGTTTTTTGAAAATAGTTACTAATTAGGTATTTGGGAATATTTTTAAATATATATGTTAGCAAATTATAGGGCAGCAAAAATAGTAAAAATAAGCCAAAGAAAGGGACATAAGGACAGTTTTATAATAATTAATAGTTTTGTAGGACAATTTTTTTCCATTTAATTTTTTATCAATTATAGACTCTTAGATTTATAAACTATTTATAGTTTACAAAAGGTATTATCTTTTTTTTTTTTTTTTTTTTTGGAGAGGTTTTTACTATAGGGCATGTGCACTCGCCAGACAGACAGACAGAGACACAGAGACAGAAAGCGAGAAATCACCCCCCAGGGGGGATGGTCACGCCGCAATCCCTTCTCCATTCTCCTCTTGGGATCTTGGGCATGCACGCACACGTGCCTGGTGTGAGTTTTAAGCCACCGGGTCCGGGACGCGAACTGCGATTGACTATGGGGGAGTCCAGCGACATAGCCATTACGCTAACTGCTGGTTCCCTAAAAGGGATTATCTTTAGAAAGGTCCTTAGTGGAATTTAATAAGATCTTAGTAGATATTAATTGGGGAAGTTACTATGCCAGGCAATCTACTTAAACTATGTAAAGAACAGGGTAACAAAGCACATTCTCTTCTTCTTTTTTTTTATTAAGAAACAGTTTGTTAAAATTTTCCATCTTATTTCATTTCTGTAACAGTTGATATCTGGCTGTCCTTTGTATAATGCAGAGTAAGAACTTTCC
>NW_006159859.1:9027261-9065964 GCF_000334495.1 Tupaia belangeri chinensis
TTGTGGAGCATTCCCTCCCTGTGTCCAAAAACCCTCAAAAAAAAAAAAAAAAAAAAGAAGTTGTTTTTGCCTGAGGGCGTGTGAGTTTGCTGGGGAGAGACAGAGATAGTAAGAGAGAAAGTGAGAAATCACCACTAGGGGGAAGACCACACTACAGTCCTTTCTTTTTCATTCTCCTCTTGAGATATTGAGCACACATGCACATGCACCAGGTATGAGTTTCAAGCCACTGGGTCCAGGACTCAAACCATGGTTGGCCATGTGGGAGTTCAGCAACGTAACCACTAGACCATCTGCTGGCCTCAACAACACACATTCTTATGGATTTTTTCTACATTTTTTAGAAAGCAATTTAGATGAGCTGATTATTAGTGAAAAGTATTTTTTCTTTTAACTTTAGTTTAAAAAAAGACAGTTATTTGCCTTAAAAGAGATGATCAAGCTAATCTTAGAGTTCCACTTATGTGCAAAGCAGTGTGATGTGTTTCCCCCTGAGGTGGGGGAGTGCAGAGATGGTTTACTCTTCATTGCTTTGTGTTTTTTAAAAATCCGTCTCCTGTTTGTCCTGGATATTTTCAGAGTAATTATAGTTTTTTCCATTTGAAAATGTAATTTTGAGGAAAAAATTTTTTTAAGATTTATTTTATTTGGACTAGCAGTTGATGTAATGGCTGTGTCACTCAATTCCCATGTAATCAACTGTGGTTCAAATCCTGGACCCGGTAGCTTAAACTCACGCCGGGCACATGTACATGCGTGCCCAAGATCCCAAGAGGAGAATGGAGGAGAAGGGATTGTCACGTGGTCACTTTCCTGGGAGGAGGGGGGGAATTTCTCGCTTTCTGTCTCTCTGTCTCTCTCTGTCTTTTTGGCGAGCGCCCATGCTCTATAGCAAAAAACCCCTCCAAAAAAAAAAAAAAAAAGAATTACTTTATTTAATTTTATTTAAACTTTACCTACCTACTTACTTACTTACCTATTTATTTATTTGTTTATTTATTTTAATTTTTACCAGAGAGGGACAGAGAGAGAGAGGGTGAGAAAGCAAGCCACCAGGTGCAGGACTCGAGTCACAGTCAGCCATGTGGGAATCCAGCACCCTCAACCACCATGCCACCTGTGGACCCCATGGGGAACAATTTTAACTGGCTACTCAAGGGAATGAAAAGAAGTGCTAGGGAGTTTATTATGATCTCAAAATCTTAACATTTGCCTTTTTCAGGATAACCCATTTGGTACCTTTATCTTGTTCTCATTAGATATGTTATCCCTAACAGATAAAATATATATACTCTTCTGCACACTTGGGGGTGGGCATGTGTGTGTACATATGTATACACATACATATATGTGTGTGTGTTACATATAGATATAGACATATTTGTATCCTTTTCTTCTTATCTTTTTCTAACTTGCTGGAGGGCACCTGTGCTTGCTGGAGAGAGAGAGACAGGCAGACAGGGAAAAGGAAAGCAAGAAAGTATCCCTCATGGGGCATCCCATCTTTTCCATTTCTCGCTCCTTTTGGGATTTTGAGCACACACTCACGTATACCTGGCATGTTTCTCAAGCCGCTAAGTCCAGACTTTAACCACGCAATGTGTGGGATCCATCTATCTTAAGTACCTTGCCATGGTCTGGCCCACGTGTGGTATATTAATAGCTATTTTGAGAACTAAGTGATTTTGAGTTTGTTTCCCAAAGTATTTTTTTATTGGACAGTATAGTTACAGATCAACAGATAATGGTGAAAAATATTTTATCAATAATGTTTAGTTAGAACATTTAGTTGTAACGTTTAGGTAAAAATATATTTCTTGAGGGGCCGGCAGGTGGTGTGATTAAAGGTGTTGGGTTCCCACTTGGCCAACCACAGTTTGAGTCCCAGACCTGGAGGCTTGCTTTCTCGTTTTCTCTTTCTCTCTCTCTGCCCGTCTCTGCTCAGATTAAAAAATAATAGCAAATGGAATTAAATAAAGAAATAGTTCTTTAAATAAGTGTTTCTTGAGTTTCATCTCTTTTTCATTTTGTATCTTTCGTTAATAACAAATATAGGGCTGACAGGTGGTGTGGTGGTTAAGGGCGCTAGACTCCCAAATGGCACACCACAGTTCGAGTCTTGGACCTGGTGGCTTGCTTTCTCATTTTCTCTTTCTCTCTGTCCCTTTCTGGTCAAATTAACATAAATAAATTGATAGTTGAATAAGATAATTCTTTAAAATAATAGCAGATATATAGTGACTTATTTATACTCAGCCACTACCCCACCATCTCTCACAAGTAAAATGTGTTAGAAAAGCCAGGACTTACAATATGCTGGATACTTTTCTAGGCAGTGGCTAGACAGCACAGAACAAAATAGGTTTAGTTCCTACCTTTCAGGTAACAGTAAAGATACAGTCTCTACCTTAATTCAAGGAGGAATTTATAGTAGTAAAGAATTTGGGGGGACAGATTTTAGTTTTTAGAGAAGTTAGGTTCACAACAAAACTGACTGGAAAATACAGGGAATTTGCATATCACCCTCCCTGTGCCTCTCATACCTTGGCCTCCTCCATCAGCATTCCGATTCAAAGTTGTACGTTCGTTACAGCTGATGAACTTACATCAACATGGCGTTATCAGCCAAAGTCCATCCTCTTCATGAGGGCGTACTCTGGGACTCACATATTCCATGGGCTTGAATAAATTTATGATGACATGTATCCACCATTGGAATCTCATACATAATAGTTGAACTGCTTTAGAAATCCTGTGCCCCACCTGTTCAACCCTTCCACCTCCAAACCCCTGGCCATCACTGATCCTCCTACTGTCTCCATTGTTTTGTCCTTTCGAGAACGTTAGATAGTTGGAGTCATACAGTATGTAGCCTTTTCAAATTGGCTTCTTCCATGGAGTAGTATGCATTTCCTTCGTGTCTTTTGGTAGCTTGATAACTCATTTCTTTTTCAAAGAAAAAATGTTTTTTTCCTTGAAGGTACTTACACTCACAAGAGAGAGAGGGAAAAGAGAAGCAGCCTCCGTGGAGAATGGTGATGCTGCAATCACTTCTCCGTTTCTCCCTCCCATTTAGGATTTTGGGCATGCACCCCCTGTATGTGCCTGGCATAATTCTTAAGCCCCTGGATCCAGGACTTGAACTACAATATAGCCCATGCTGGATCTAGCTGTCCTAACACCCAGACCATAGAGCTGGCCAGATAACTCATTTCCTTCAGCACTGAGTAACTGTCCATTGATATGCCACAGTTTATTTACCTACTGAAGGATATCTTGGTTGCTTCCAAGTTCTGGATATTATAGGTAAAACTGCTGTAAACATCTGTGTTACAGAGCAGTACAATCAAAGACTAAGATGACAGTCTTTTCTGGTGATTCCCAGTGGTTATGTTCTATAAACTTGTCTCGAATCCTTAAAAAAAAAAAATCCATGTTACAGGTTTCTGTGGATATGTTTTTGATTCCTTTTGGTAAATACCAAGGAATATGATTGCTGAATTAAAATCCATGAATAATTTTCTCAAAATATGCATTTGCCATGAACTTTTTGAAGATCCTACATGTATGTGTATGGCTGAAAAAAACAAATCTGGTTATAAATGTTCGTGAGGATGCAAATAAAGTGGAACCCCCATGAATGACTGGTGGGAATATAAATAGCCTTGGTTACTGTGGAAAATGGTTTGATGTTTTCTCAAAATGTTAAAACGGAGTTAGCATATGAGATAGGTATTCCATACCTACTATACATGCCCAGGACTCAAACACGGCCAACTATGTGGGCATCCAGCGACTTAACTATTAGGCCAGCTGCTGGTTCCTACAGTAGAATTTCTCACGCTTCCGGGTCTAGGTCTTGAATTGCCTTGTTGGCCATGTCCAGCTCCCTTAACTGCCAGGCCACAGAGCTCGCCTACCCATTGTACTTTTTTTTTTCATCTTATTTATTATTACTTTAAAATTTGTTATAGGCACTTGCACTCCTTAGAGACAAACAGAGAAAAAGAGGGAGAGCAAACCACCAAGTCTGGGACTTGAACCATGATTGGCCATGTGGGAGTCCAGTACCTTAAGCGCCGTGCCACCTGCTGGCCCCACCATTGTACTTTAATATGCTGCAAAAGTGCTTTGTGCTTCCATACTGTTTTTAAAAAAATTGTGCTAAAAACACAAAATTTACTAACTTAACCACTTAAAAATTATTTCATTTTTTAAATTGTCATTATTATTTTTAATTTGACCAGAGGGAGACAGAGAGAGAAAGAGAGAGGGAAAGTGAGAAAGCAAGCCATCAGGTTCTGAACTCAAACCATAGTTGGGCACATGAGAATCCAGCGCCTTAACCTCCACAGAACCTGCCAACCCCACTACCTTAACCATTTTAAAGTATCCTGTTCAGTTTTAAAAGTAGTCAGTATGTTCACATCGTTGTGAACAAATCTCCAGAACATTCCTATCTCTAACAGAACTGAAGATTCCACTTCTTCTTTTTTGTCATACACAAAAATGCAAGTACTCAAGAGTTGAGATTTCAAAAAATTACTTCTACTTCATCAGGGACATCTTGGGTTGAAACTGGCGTTTTGATTTTTTAAGTTGCCATGGCATAGCGGCGGTGAATACAGTCACCAGTAAGTAAAGTTGAATACCTCTGCCTCGGTTCCCATCAGCAGCTTTACACGCCATTGCTTGTGTACCATGAGTGCGAATGTCAGCACAGCGGAAAGGACAAATGCTGCCCTAGTATAATTATGAAAATAGCCTTGACTTTGCAGACTTCCTGGAAGGTTCTTGTGAACCATTCAAGGGCCGTAGATCGCCCTTTGGCAAACACTAATTTAGATCCGTATCATAGGAAGATCATTTTGGTGGCAGGTTGAAGGAGACAGACTGAAAAAGACCAAGGAAACCAGCTAATCTAAGTGTAAGAAGCAGGAGATATAAATGTGAATAGTGGAGTATGGAAGAAAAGACAGATTTAGCAGATATTTCAGAAGTGGAATTGATTTAGAGAATTACAGGTTTACTTTTGAGATAATGGGGTTATTGCCTTTGTATTTATGTCAGATTTCATCTCATTTTCATATATTTGGTTTACATCATTAACCTAATTAAGTCGAAATTCCACCAGTAGCATAATACTAATTAAAAAAAAAATACTCTAGGGATCAACAGGTAACATAGTGGTTATGTCACTGATCTTCCACATGACTGCCGTGGTTCAAGTCCTGGACCTGGTGGCTTCAGAATCGCAGGGTACATGCGCGTGCATGCCCAGGATCCTGGTAGGAAAATGGAGAAGGGATTGTGGCATTGCCATCCCCCAACCCTGGAGCGATTTCTCCTTCTCCTTCTCACTGTCTTTGTCTCTCCCTACCCCCCATGAGCACATGCACCCTAAGGCAAAAACCTCTTCAACATTAAAAAAAAAAAAAAAAACTCTCTAGAAATGATTAATGGATCTAGAAGAGGAATATCTATTCAGTTATCTGCTTTATTTATTGTCTTAGTTTGAAGATTTATGACCATCTCTTTATCAACTTCTGAATTTACTTGTATGTTGAACATACATAGTGTTTCACATGTAATTTGTATATTATTATTGTGTCATTGGAAAAGTTATGGTGCATTTTTACGTAGAAAAACAGAAAGATACATGATAACTTTTCCATGTCCCAGTAGTTTAGGAGAGTTTTAGGAATTACTGTTCTCACTGCTCAGATTCTCCATAATAGGAAAAGTAATGCAAATTGTTTTAAACACTAGATTCTTAATATTTCAGTTTGAAGACTTTTTCCCCCCCTCTTTAAACAGCAGTTCAAATGCCTCGCCTTCAGAAGGTGCACCACTAGTAGGAAATTACGGATGTACTCCTCATTCACTTCCTAAGTTCCAGCATCCTTCTCACGAACTTTTGAAGGAAAATGGTTTTACCCAACAAGTCTATTACAAGTATCGTCGAAGGTGCTTAAGTGGTAAGAGCCTTGACCTTTACCTAGCTGTAGTTCAAATTAAAATATAATTCTAGGGACCAACAGATGGTGTAATAGTTATGTTGCTGGGCTCCCACATGGTCAACTGTGGTTCAAATCCCAGAACCAGCGGCTTAAAAACTCATACTGGTCACATGTGTGTGCATGCCCCAAATCCCAAGAAGAGAATGGAGAAGAATGGATCGTGGTGTAGCCATCCACCCGAGGGGGGATTTCTTGCTTTCTGTCTCCCTTGTCCCTTTGGTGAGCACACAGGCCCTATGTCAAAAATCTCTCTAAAAAAAGTTTTTATGTGTGTGTGTGTATATATATATAATTTTAAAGATTTATTTATTTATTTATTTATTTATTTAATTCCATTTGTTATTATTTTCTAATTTGACCAGAGAGAAAGGGAAAGTGAGACAATGAGCCACCAAGTCCAGGACTTGAACCACGGTCACCCCATGTGGGAGTCAGCACCTTTAACCACCACACCATCTGTCAGCTTGTATGTATGTGTATATATAGAGATAGATAGATAGATAGATGTCTCTAAAAAATTAAATTTTTTGTTATTTAATATCAGGTTAAGATATTCTTTCATTTTGTTATAATCATAAATGCCTTAAGTAAATATATTTTTTATAAATGTATTTTATAACTTATCCACATTAGGAATTAAAGTTTAGCTTATTTTTCTTGTTACTGTTGATGACTGTTTACAATTTGAGTAGTGAGTCAGAAAATGCATTAATATTTGTATTCTACTTAGAAGAAGCCCAAATACACTTTGAGGATTATTATATTTTAATTTTGTCCATTCTAAGACATACAATGTCTGTTATCTTGGCTTTAAAAGGTACATATAATGTATTTATTATTTTAACTTTTTCCAGAGAGAAAACGCCTAGGAATTGGTCAGTCTCAAGAAATGAATACCCTCTTTCGTTTTTGGTCCTTTTTCCTCAGAGATCACTTCAATAAAAAAATGTATGAGGAATTTAGACAACTTGCTTGGGAAGATGCAAAAGAAAATTACAGGTCAAATATTTTCTAATATTTTTACAGTTGGAGGGGTTTAAAAGCTAACAAAAATGAATACTATGGCCCAGACGGTGGCACAGCTGTTAAATGCCACACTCTGCAGGGGAGGCACAGAGGAGGATTCCTGGTTCAAGTTCAGAGACTGCTCTGAGTATGCTGGGCACACACTGGCCCATGATCCTGGGCTGCCTGAGGCTGAGGGTGGATCCTGGCGTTGGGACCCTGACAGGGATGCTGTCTTCCTCTCTATCTCTTTCTGTCTGTCTTTGACATGCATGGAAGAAGTAAGTGGGTAAACTGAAAACAAAGCAGGTAATGGCACAGTAGTAAAGCAACTGGATCCACATAGGAACGGTCCTGAGTTTGCATCCCGGGGCCTCCCTGAGCACATCAGGCATGCATGCCCATATTCCAGGCCTGAGATTAGGGATGGACTGTGATATGAAACCCTACTTGGGGTGTTTCTCTGTGCTTATCTGTCTGTCTGTCTTTCTCTCTCGTTCCCTCTCTCCCTCTGTTCCTATTTCTGCTTTTGTCTCACCCTGTCTCATGGAAGAAATAAGCAAAAACACTTTTAAAAAACATTATTTGGTTTATTAATTTATCTTTTTAGAAGCAAAGTCAGCTATGAATTACTAATTACAACCTCATTTAAAAATTGGTATACTAAAATTTTATTTTTTTGTTTAGGATTGTTTTGTGCCATGTTTGCTTATATCACTGCTACTATGAAAATCCATCATTAAAGCAAAATTTTTCTTACAAATCTTTTATTTCCACAGGTATGGGTTAGAATGTCTGTTCAGGTTTTATAGTTATGGACTGGAAAAAAAATTCAGACAAGAAATTTTTATGGATTTCCAAGAAGAAACCAAAAAAGACTACGAATCTGGTAAAAGAAAGCAAAAGTCGTATTCTTTTTGGAAATTGTAAGCCTGAGTCTGTCAAGAAGTAGGGAGGGAATTCATATCTTTTTTCTTCAGGGCAAACCATTTAAGGCCTTTAGGTCACTGTTACAGTTCTTGATGAAGGATGGGGCACCCACCATATAATAAAAAGACCCTCCTGCGAGACGTTGGAAAATAACCTCTTTCAAGTTCGAATTTCCTTTATCAAGGTGTATTTGGTCATTATCCTGTTGGTGGAACATGGCTAGCCACTGATATTCCTTTACATGACATGTTCTACGCAACATTGCAGATATGCTTAGAAGTGCAGAATAGCATGGTGTTTAGAGTACAGTCTCTGGGCCAGATCCCTAGATCAGAACCCCATTTCCAACTTCACGTATAGCCACGGGCAGGTTACTTAACCTTACTAAACCTCAGTTTTCCCATCTGTAATATACACAAAAGCACTATTTTATAGGATTATAATGATTCAAATTAATTTTATATATGTAATAAAGCACTCAACTAACTCCTGTTACACAGTAAATACTCAGTAACTATTAGCAGCCATTGTTAATTCACTGCATGTCTTATTCTCAAGATCAGATAAAACATATTGGAAGATAAATGTTTTTTTCTCATAAATACTATGTTAATATGAATCTTTTTAAAAATAATACATAATTTATAGTGTATATATTTCTTTTTCATCAGGTCAGCTATATGGACTAGAAAAATTTTGGGCTTATCTGAAATATTCGCAATCTAAGACACATTCTGTTGACCCAAAACTTCAGGAATACCTCTGTAGTTTCAAGAGGTTAGAAGACTTCCGTGTTGATGTAAGTTTAAAGTCCTTTCTTCTGTTCTTTTAACTACCCATATATTTCAGTCACTTATGAGTAACTTTCTATTTTTTTATTTTTTATTTATTTATTATCTTTTTTTTTTATTTTTGAGAGGGTTTTTGCTATAGGGCGCGTGTGCTCGCCAGAAAGACAGACAGAGAGACAAAAAGCGAGAAATCGCCTCCCAGGCGGGATGGCCATGCCGCAGTCCCTTCTTCTCCATTCTTCTCTCAGAATCTTGGGCACGCACGGGAACCAGCAGTTAGGGTAATGGCTATGTCGCTGGACTCCCACGTAGTCGACCGCGGTTTGCGTCCCGGACCCAGTGGCTTAAAACTCACGCCGGGCACGTGTGCGTGCGTGCCCAAGATCCCGAGAGGAGAATGGAGGGGAAGGGATTGCGGCATGACCATCCCTCCTGGGGTGATTTCTTGCTTTCTGTCTCTCTCTCTCTCTCTGTCTGTCTGGCGAGCGCACGCAGCAAAAAAAAAAAGAGAATCTTGGGCATGCATACACATGCGTGGGCATGAGTTTAAGCCATTGGGGCCGGGACTAGTATCATGGTTGACTACATGGGAGTCCAGCAACATAACCATTACGTCAACTGCTGGCCCCAATATTTATTTATTTGTTTTTAGAAAATAATTATTTATTAAATTTTATTCATTTATTTTTAATTTGACAGAGAGAGACACACAGAGAGAGAAAGAGGGGAAGTGAGAAAACAAGCCACCAGGTCCAGGACTCAAACCATGGTCAGCCATGTGGGAGTGTCCAGCACCTTAACAACCATCTGGCACCTGAGATTTTTGTTTTTGTTTTGTTTTGTTTTTAAAGAATTATTTACTTATTTGCTACTATTTTTTAGAATCTGACCACAGAGGGAGATAGAGAAATAAAGGGAGTGGGAAAGCAAACTGCCAGGTCCAGGACTTGTACTGTGGTTGGATGTGTGGGAATCTAGTGAGCTAATCACCATACCATGTGCCAGCCCCTGAAATTTCACTTAAAAATTCATCAAAAAACTTACAGCTAGATATACCATGGAAATAAATATCATCTATTGAAACTAACAGCCTAAAACAAACAAGAGTATTTACTGAATGAACAAACACAAAGGTTAAAAAAAAAAGGAAAATTTCAAAGCACGAGCTAAAAAATAAGCTTTTAAAAAGATATAAAATTTGCTCAACATACAATTGAGGTTTAAATATATATAAACTATCACCTGTTACCAAACCTGTACAAAACTATCAATTTTATATATGTATGTGTCTATTTTTTTTTTTTTTTTTTTAAAAGAAAAATATTTCTATAGGGCACGTGCGCTCACTGGAGAGAAAGTGAGAGAAACAGAAAGTGAGAAATCCACCCCCCCACCCACCCAGTGGAGATGGCCACCCTGTAATCCCTTCTGCTCCATTTTCCTCTCAGGATTTTGGACACGCACACACACGTGTCTGTAGTCTTTTCTAAGCCATCGTCCACCCCTATTCTCACATTCTGAGGGGTTTAGGAATTTTATGGGTACTTATATTTGAAGATGTTCAAATTTAATACCACCAGTAATACTCTGTCTCCTTATTGTAGGAATCCTAGATCAACCTTCAGACTTGCTAAAGGTTATCTGGTTGGGCATTTGTTCCCCTGCTGCTTTCATTCATCTTTTATTTAAGCATTTCCACTTAAGCAAGCCTAGGATAGAAGTATGGGGTTGAGCAAGGAACTTGAGTTATAAATGCCTTCGAGTTGACACAAGTTGAATAAAAGGTAATGGGGGACTAGCAGGCAGTGTGGTAGGAGGTTAAGGCACTGGGCTTTCACATGGCCGAATGCAGTTCAAGACCTGGACCTGGCAGCTTGAAAATCACACTGGGTATATGCTCATGTGAGCTCAAAATCCCAAGAGGAGAATAGAAATGAAGGGATTGCTGCATGGCCATCTTCCCTGGGGAGTGATTTCTTACTTTTCTCTCTCCTTCTATCCAGTGAACGCATGCTCCCTATGGCCCCTCCCCCCCAAAAAAAAACTATTTAAAAAAAGGAAAATGGCCTTGCTGAGTCATTCTCTCAGAGACAAAGAACCGAACTTTATGCTTCTGCACTGTTATGTTACTCAGACCCTAAACTGTGAGAGAGGTTTAATACACATTTTTTTGTTTTTTAGGTTTTTGTCAAAAGGCACGTGCTCCCACTGGAAAGAGACAGAAAGAGAGAATGTGAGAAATCACCTCCTAGGCAGATGGCCATGCCACAGTCCCTCCTCCACCATTCTCCTCTCAGGATTTGGAGCATACGCACACACATGCCTGGCTTGATTTTCAAACGGTTGAGTCTGGGACATAAACTGCAGTTGGCCATGTGGGAGTCCAGCACCTTAACCACCATACTAGCTACTGGCCCCAGTAAACATTTTGCATGACAAAATAAACAAAAACTAATAGACTGATTTAGTTAGGGATGAATTTTAAGTTTAATGCATTAAGTTGCTGTTAAATTTTCATATACTAATAAAATCTACTGAAGTGCCAACATAACTTCTCTGTTGGAAAAGTCTGGCCTCAGATTTCGAAGGGAGGAGAAATGGTAAAATCATCAACTCTGTTTTCTTTACGGTTTGCAGCCCCCTATTAGTGAAGAATTTGGAAGAAAAAGACATTCATCTACTTCTGGTGAAGAGAATAATCATCATAGACTTCCGCCTAATTCCTCTACGAAGCTACCAAGTGCTGCTAGCCCTCCATCTTCCAGTCAGCCCCAGGTCCCAATAAGCTGGCCCAGAAGGCACACTTCCCAGGAGCCCAGTGACAGCTCACCCCAGAACAGTTCTGCCTCAGTCTCAACAAACGGTGAAATGCCTGAGAAATAGACTCTTACGGAAGCCATGTGTCCTTGAAATCAACATTTACATCAGTATTTATTCGGGAAAAATCTTCTGATGTTTAATTGTGATAATCGGAAAAAAGAAAAAGGAAGAAAACTGATAGCAATTTTTCTAGCACGATAAATTCTTAAAATGTTTTCTCCGATTGCACAAACAAGGATAGTTAGTGACCTTTTATAGAGAAACTCGAGTAATGTATTTTGGTCTCAGTATTTCTTTTTGCAAAGCCATTGTTTACAAGAACAGCATTCCTTAAATTATATATTAAAAAAACAACACGAGGAATGCCTAACATTTCAGCTCATACTTCTTAAAGAAGATATAGTATGTTGTATTCATCTGTTCTATAGAGCTTTCTTACAGAATCCAATTACCCCATTGTCAATTCATATTTGAACTTATCAAAAACAAAGGAAGATTACGTATATATTTTTTTAATTCAAAAAAATAATATTAAATGATATATTTACCTTTTTCTTTTAGATGGATAGCTTAAAGACCTTTTTTTTCTTTTTTCTTTTTTTTAAACAAAGCATAAATATATAGCAAGATTGTAGTTATCCTGATATCTAAGCACCTTTGATCCTGGGTTTTGCTCCCCCTTGTCCCCCTAGTCATTCCTCATGATTTCACATTTGTGTTAGTGTGGGTTTTCTGAATTGCCATAGCAGGTTACCTATTAGGAAGGATTTACTTTTGTGATTCTATATCGATTTGCACAAGTAATTGAAAACTGCATTGTGATTGGTTGGAATATTGTCCTAACTTGGTTAAATGTGTTTTGAATGCTTCTGTTATTTGTACATCCGTAAGTAGGTATGTCACAGACAGTCTGATTGTCTTCATTTTAAAAGAAGTACTTCGATTTTCCTTTTTGTTTTTTTTTTTAATTTTGTTTTATGCGCATAAATGTTTTCAAGAGTTATAGCAAATTGATTATAAATTTTTATTGCTGTTGGAACTGATGTAAATGGTAGTTTCAGCTTTTGTGGGATTTTAAAAAAATAAAGCACTTATTCTGAATTATTTGAATTGATTTTTAATTATTTTTATTTAAAATCTAGTTGAAAAGCTGTAACATTCAAGTTCTGCTAGTAGAAGACCATTATATTTTGTGACAAAATTACAGTTATAAACTTAACCTCCATTTTTATTGAGTACAACATAATAAGTATTTTCTTGTATCGGCAGAAGCAGCTAGTTTCAGTACATTAATTTATTATTTTCTTTTGAAGTAGACTGACTGTCTTATTCTTATAAATGAAGATATTGAAATTCATATAATCTTCTTTGGATAGATGGGCTATTCATCAGTAACTAGATTTTCATTAAGTTATTTCTTATGATAAATGGTAATCTGAAGTCTTACAGTATTTACCATGTGGGTCATTTTGATGTTTTAATTTTAGGACATAGTCAAATTTGAATAATCAGAAAATAAACATTACTTAGAGATATTGTAGAGAAGATGCAAAGCAAAACGCTAGAATAATAAATTCTTTATTTTTCCCCCTCTGGTTTTTGCCATAGGTACGTGTGCCTGCCAGAGAGAGAAAAACAAAAGTGAGAAATCACCCTGTGGGGTAATGGTCACACTGCAGTCCTTTGTCCTCTATTCTCCTCTCTAGACTTTGGGCGCACACACACACGTACCTGGTGTGATTTGATTTTCAAACTGCCAGGTCCAGGACTCAAATCACGATTGGCCATGTGGAAGTCTAGCACCTTAATCACCATGCCACCTGCTGGCCTCAGAATAATAAATTCTTAAGTGTTTTCTTACATAAGTATGTAGTTCTGACTTTTTGGTGAGAAGTTTCCAAACCATGCTCACTAGCTTTAAGTGGTCTCTTGAAATTTTTTTACAATAATTTTTTGTGTTGAATGCATACATTTGAACTCTGTATTTGACCTAAAATTATTTCTACTTATAAATATGCAAGTGTAAAATTGATTGGAAAATTGTTTATTTTATATGAAAACTGAGTAATCACAAGTTGTGTCATGTATATTAATTAGTGATTTTATGATATTTTCATTATAAAAGTAATACATGTATATTGGGAATTTAGAAAAAAACAAAGAAGAAAATAAAGTAATTTTTTAAAACAAAGTAAACAAATATTTGTATCATGCTACGTAACATATACGCTGTAACTACTTTTTTCATGTGAAAGAGTTGAACATTTTCTTATGTCATTAATATTTCTACCTCACTATTTTTACTAGTTGCCTAGTATTTAGGCGTATGGATGAATACCCCATAGTTTACTTAGCTATTTTTCTATTGAACTTCACTGTGGCCAGATTTTTACTATGATGGCAGTTTGATTAATAAGATCCTTATAGATAAGAATTTGTATATAAACTTGCAGTTACTTCCTAGAATAAATTCCTGAAAGTTGAAATTGTAAATGAAGGGGCCAGCAGGTGGCATGGTGTTTAAAGGTGCTGGATTTTCACATGGCTGACTGTGGTTCAAGTCCCGGACGTAGTGTCTTGCTTTCTCACTTTCCCTCTCTCTGTCTTTCTCTCTCTGATCACTGGAAAATAATTATAATAATAAAGTTAAATGAAATATATTTTTTTTTAAAAAAAGAAATTCTTAATGAAAACAATACTTAAGACCTTCTAGGGAGGTTGCACAGGTAGGTTATCCTCACCACGAGTTTCTGCTTCCCTTCTTCCTATCAACACTGATTTTTCTAAATCTTTCTGTTTGTTAGTCAGAGAAACAAAGATATTTTAGACTCATTACTAATGTTATTATTTTAGGCTACTAATGAGTCACAATTTTTATTGTGTACTGACTATTATTTGTAGATTACTTGATCATATCTTTTATCTTCCTTTTGGAGTGATCATCTTTTTCCCATTAATTTGTAGCACTTTTTTACTTATCAAAAATTTTTGCCCTTTTCTTTCTAATTTTGTTTATATGACATGTTACATATATATATATATATATATTTAGTTTTCTATAGTGTGTGTGTACTCAACAGAGAGAGACAGAAGGAGAGAGGAAAAAAGGAAAGTAAGAAATCACCCTCCCAGGGAGGATGGCCACATCACAAAACCTTCTCCTCCACTCTCCTCTGAGGATTTTGGATTTTGGGCATGCACGCACGCGCGCGTGCACACACACACACATACACACACGTATGACGTGATTCTCAGGCTGCCAGGTTCAGGACTTGAATCATGAAGCTGGCCATGTAGGATACAGTACCTTAAACTCGATGCCACCTGCTGGCCCAGTTATGTACATTAAAAAAAAAGAAGAATTATTTATTTAATTTTATTTATTGTTAGTTTTAATTTGACCAGAGAGAGAAAAAAAAAAAAAAAAAAAGGAAAGGTTAGTCAGCAAGCCTCCAGGTCCAGGACTTGAACCATGGTCAGCCATTTGGGAGACCAGCGCACTAATGATCATGCCACCTGCCAGCCTCAGTTACATGAATTTTTTTTTGGAGAAATTTTTACTATAGGGCACGTGTGCTTGCCAGACAGACAGAGAGAGACTTAGAGACAGAAAGCAAGAAATCACCCCGTCCAGGGGGGATGGTCACACCACAATCCCTTTTCCTCCATTCTCCTCTCGGGATCTTGGGCACGCACGCACACACGCCCGGTGTGAGTTTTAAGCTACCAGGTTCGGGACGCGAACCACAATCGACTCCGTGGGAGTCCAGCGACATAGCCATTACGCTAACTGCTGGTACCCTCAGTTATATGAATTTTTGACAAAACTTGAAAAAGTTATGCCACTTGGGGCCAGCATTCGGCATGGTGGTTAGGGTACTGGATTCACACATGGCCAACCACAGTATAAGTTCTGAACCTAGCAGCTTGCTTTCTCACTTTCCCCCTCTGTCTCTCTGTACCTCTCTGATCTAATTAAAAAATAATAATAATATTAAATAAAATTAAATAATTATTTTTAAAATTATACGACTTATAGAAATTCTAAATGTAAACTCATGCAAATGAAAACATTTAAGTAAAAACTTAAAAGAAAAACATCATTAGCTATAAACCTAAATTGCCCTACTCAAAATTCATGTAAGGCCTTTGAGATCTGAGATGCTTCCTTCTTTTTAATTTTGTTCAATGTTCTATTTTACTAATGAAAACAATGTCAAAAGCATTTAAGTCTGGGCCAGTCAGCACCATGTTGGTTAAGGTGGCTGGATCCCATATGGCTGACTTTGTGATTTGAGTCCTGACCCCACAGCTTGAAAAATACATTGAGTGCGTGTGTTATATGTGTCCTCAAAATCCCAAGAGGATAATAAAGAAAAGGGGTTGTAGCATGGCCATCCTCCACTGTCCTCACTTTTTCTCTCTCTGCCTCTCTTGCTATCTCTCTTGAACAAGTTCACACGCCCTTGAGTAAAAACTAAAAAAAAAGTTTAAATACAAACTCTATTTTAGAGGAATAGTTGATTTTTATTACTAAAAGGAATCAGGAAGAGAGCTATGTTTTAAAATACATATTGTTTCTGGGACTAGCAGATGGCATGATGGTTACATCTCTGGACTCCCATGTAGTTGACCACTTCAAGTCTTGGACCTTGACTTAAATCTCATGCTGGGCTCGTGTACGTGCATGCCAAGATCCCAAGAGGAGAATGGAGGAGAAAGGATTGCGGTGTGGCCATCCCACCTGGGAAGTGATCTCTCACTTTCTGTCTGTCTCTCTCTCTGTCTCTTCTGTGTGCACACTTACCCTATAGCAAAAATCTCTCTCAAGAAAAAAATACATACTGTTTTAATTTTAAAATTGATTTTTTAAAACTACTTTTGGCAATGTAATACTCCACTTGCCATTATCTTAAATACTATATCACCACTTTCCTTTGGGTGCTCAGTCTTTCTTCAGCTAATTTCCTAGTACTTGAGAAGCTGCATATGGTTTTTATTTTATTGTATAAGATACTGATCCCATAGTGTAATATCTAATTATATCACCACTAGATGGCAGAATGGAATAAGTTAGATCTGCAGATTTTTGACAGGAGAGAGAGAGAGAGAGAGAGTGTGTGTGTGTGTGTGTGTGTGTGTGTGTGTGTGTGTGTGTGTTTTGGAGAACTCTTACTCCATCATGTGGTGATATATATCATTTATTCTTCCATTCCTAATAGTCCATTGCCCTGGTTATTAGGAAGTTAGCATTAGTTATTTGATTATTAGTAAACAAATACAGTAACAGCAGTAATACTCATATGGCTGAAGATGAAAACACTACTGCTTTGGTATTTTGTCCTTTCACTTTAAAGCTTAAAGTACTTTGGTAGGATTAGTTGTAGTTAATTCTCTTGAGATGTAAACAAGGCAAGCAGATTGTAAGATAGATGTTTAAATGTCTAAGCCATGTAGTTAAACTACACAGCAAGTTGGGGAACTGATCCTGCCCAAGACTAGGGGAGCTTAAGAATAGAATATGTGGAACCAGCAGTTAGTGTAATGGCTATGTCGCTGGACTCCCACATAGTCAACTGCGGTTCGCGTCCCAAACCTGGTGGCTTAAAATTCATGCCGGGTGCGTGTGTGCGTGCCCAAGATCCCAAGAGGAGAATGGAGGAGAAGGGGATTGCAGCGTGGCCATCCCCCCTGGGGGGTGATTTCTTGCTTTCTGTCTCTCTGTCTCTCTCTGGCGAGCGCATGCGCCCTATAGCAAAAACCTCTAAAAAAAATTTTTAAGTAAAAATTTTAAAAAAAGAATAGAATATGTTACTCTCATACTAGAACACATTGTTCTTACACAGCCAGTTTAGTAGCCAAGCTTGGATTTGAACTCAAGGAGTCTAGCTCTAGAGCCCAAGCTCATCAACTTAACCTATTTATTAGCACAAAATAGCAGACCATAAAAACAGCAACTCTAAAACTCAGCTATGATGTCTTAAATATTATAAATTAAAGTCAGATTCTTGTGGTTAAGACTGTAGTTTTTGTATGTGATAGGCATCCTTTGCAGTAGTCAATGATCTGGTGGAATATTTAAATGCATACATTAAACGCTATGTGGTACATCTTTTGGGGGGAAACCATGATTAGGGAACTATTGACATATCGTGTTTAAATATTTTCTCAGAATTAGGTAAAGTAAAATACAAACTAAACAGCATTTTATTCAGAATCTGCATAGGCATTTTGCATTCGTTTCGGGTATTACTGCCAACTGAAGATACTGGACTACTCAGAAATTACGGCGTTAGAGTCTTAAAGGCTTGAAGGAGATATGCCACAAGGTTAGTGAACAGGAATCACCTCTGGCTTTCTACCGTTTGCCAGTTCTCAAAATTCTTCACGATGAGCCTGTTTTCCCCTTAGTCAGTTGAATGATTTGGTTCATTGAATGTTTTTCTGACAATGCACTGCACACATTAGCTTCAGTAAAGTCTAAAGACCAGAATGTGCTCTCTGTTGTTTTGTTTTTATTTTTTCCAGGCAGTATTGTATATCCACAACGTTGAGTACCTGGTATTCTAAAGGTATTTTAAGATGTATTAGACTTTTAGTATAACATGAACATGATTACAATATTAAAATGTTTAGTGTTTAAATTTTCTGGTTTCCAGTTCAATGCCCTGAGGTATGGAGGGTCTTCAAAAAGCTCAAGGGTAAATCAATGCATGTTATGAAAAACTATGGGTGGATTTCACAATTCTTTGCACCAAAATTGTGCTCTTATTTCATTTTTCACAAAATTTTGATGTTCCCTTGTATAATCTAAGGCTTTTATTTCTTTTTTTGGGAGAGGTTTTTGCTATAGGGTGTGTGAGCTTTCCAAAAAGACAGAGACAGAGAACTAGAAAGTGAGAAATCGTCCCCCAGGGGTGATGGCCACGTCGCAGTCCCTTCTCCATTCTTTTCTCGGGATCTTGGGCATGCACGCACATGTGCCAGGTGAGTTTAAGCTGCCGGGTCTGGGACTGGAACCATGGTCGACTATGTGGTGGTCCAGTAACATAGCCATTATGCCAACTGCTGGTCCCTAATCTAAGGATTTTTTAAAAAGAATTATTTAATTTTATTTATTCATTCATTTATTTTTTAAAATTTGATTTGACCAGGCACACACACACACACACAGACACACACACACACACAGAAAGAGAGAAAGTGAGAAAGCAAGCCACCAGGTCTGGGACTTGAACCATGGTCAGCTGTGTGGGAGTGTCTAGCACCTTATCCACCACACCAACTGCTGGTCCCCCTCCCCAAATCTAAGGTTTTTAATGAGTCAATGGATGGACTTTAAAGGAGGAAAGGATGTTTCAGACTCAAATTTTATCATGTAAAGTTTTATATACTTGTGGATTGTTTGGGGAAGCGAATTTATAGCTTTTATCAGATTTATTATATCCTACAGGGATTTATGACCCCAAATACATTTAAGAATTACCCTAGAGAAAATTTGACTTACTTATTAGAAACTTGACTTGAATCCTAGCTTTTTCACTAAGTTACAGTCCTTTATCTGTAAATTTACATTCACCTCATAGAGATTTGAAGAATAAATGGAAAACAGTTATCATGGTGCCTCAGTACCTAGTAAATATTAGCCATTTTTAGGCTGGACAAATTATGTTCATGAATTAAAGGTTTTTTTCTTGGTTCAGCCTGTTGCATGGTGGTTAACGCATCTAGATCTCTCATGGCTGACAGCATAGTTTGAGTCCAAAATCCAGTGGCTTGATAAACATGCCCGG
Organism: Tupaia belangeri chinensis; assembly: GCF_000334495.1. Taxonomy (NCBI): domain Eukaryota; kingdom Metazoa; phylum Chordata; class Mammalia; order Scandentia; family Tupaiidae; genus Tupaia; species Tupaia belangeri. Next base: position 9,046,621 of record NW_006159859.1, read on the forward strand.
CTTGTGTGCACATGTACCCAAAATCCCCAAAGGGAGACATGGAAAAGGGATTTCAGTGTGACCATGCTCCATTGGGAGGGGGTGCTTTCTTATTTTCTCTCTCTCTCTCTCCAGCGAGTGCACATACCCTCTGGCAAAGATTTTTTAGATTTCTCTTCAGTAGACGATGATTATCATTTTAAATCTTCACTTGAAAGAAATTTACTTAGAACATTCAGATTAATGAAGAAAAGTCTAATTTCTTGTCATTGTTTTATTACCCTAGGATAATCAGTTAGGAGTGCCTTCCTGCTCTTAGTGGTCTGTTCACCTCTTGGGAGAAGCAGCAGGTTGCTGAGATGCTGTCATTTCTGCTGACTTGAATGACAGACGAGAGTGATTTCCATGGAGCAGTCACCAGGACATGATTCTGAAACTTTTTTAATTCCTAGAAGGCGTATGCCCCCGCTATTGAGAGAGAGAGAGAGAGACAAAGCGCCCCTACTATGGGCCATGGTCATCCTGCAACCCTTTTTCTTCCATTTCTCCTCATCAGGATATTAAGCACACATGCGTATGTGCCCAGCATGGCTCCGGCTGCTAGGCCAGAACTCAAACTGCTGTCAGCCCTGTGGGATCTGGCTGCCTTAACTGCTGAGCTGTGTGTGAGGCTGGCCTTGAGATTTCTTAGTGTCTTACTGTTGGTGCTTTCCCTTGGTTATTCAGTTGAGTTTTGCTTGTTTTGTTTTCCCAGTATCATCAGCAGCAGTTACTTCTACGTCATCCTAACTATCCAGTTCCTGAGCAGGAGATGAGAAATCTGCCTTCTGTGGCCTCCCCCAGGCTCAGTGACACTCCAGTGACCCCCTCTCCCCACAACTACCACTCCCAGGTTGGACTTCAAGCCAGCATTTCAGAAATCGTACTTCTGTTTGCTTGGAAGGTCTGTCCCAGGAAAGTTTCAATAACCTTTGTTTTTAGAAAGTGATGTTAACAATTTATTTTCTATCCAGAGAAGTGCTCTTTAATCTTCTTTAAGGAAGCTTTATTACAGGTAAGTTTATGCCAGCTTTTTTCTCTACTTCTGTTAAGACCCGTCTCCAACAGATACCCTGATTGAGCATTATGGAAGTAGAAGGAACATTGAAGGCAGAAAGTCTGGCTTAGCTGTAGGGAGTCAGGGAACTTCTCAGACCTCCAAATGATCATAATCTCCAGTCTACTTAATTATTGTTCTACACTTTAATTAACCACACTTGGAGACCAGCAGATGGCATAGCAGTTATGTCACTGGACTCCCACATGGTCAACTGCAGTTCTAATCCCAGACCTCTGGTGGCTTGAAAACCATGCTGGGCACGGGACCAGCAGTTAGCGTAATGGCTATTGTCACTGGACTCCCATGTAGTTGACCGCAGTTTGCATCCCGAACCCTTTGCTTAAACTCATGCCGGGTGCATGTGTGTGCGTGCCCAAGATCCTGAAAGGAGGGAACCAGCAGTTAGCGTAATGGCTATGTCGCTGGACTCCCATGTAGTCGACCGCGGTTCGTGTCCCGGACCCGGTGGCTTAAAACTCACGCCGGGCGTGTGTGCGTGCGTGCCCAAGATCCCGAGAGGAGAATGGGGGAGAAGGGATTGCGGCGTGACCATCCCCCCTGGGGGGTGATTTCTCACTTTCTGTCTCTATGTCTTTCTCTGTCTGTCTGGCGAGAGGGCGAGACCCCAGCGATAAAAGCAAACATATAAAAAAAAAAAAAAAAAAAAAAAGATCCTGAGAGGAGAATGGAGGAGAAGGGATTGCGGTGTGACCATCCCCCATGGGGGGTGATTTCTCGCTTTCTGTCTCTCTGTCTCTGTCTTTCTGGTGAGCGCACGCGCCCTATAGCTAAAAACCTCTCCAGAAAAAGAAAAAGAAAAGAAAACCATGCCAGGCACATGTGCATGCAATAGATTCAGGATGATTACTTTGTTATCTCTAGGGAATTCTTAATCCAGAGCAAAGTTCTAGTTCTGCTGGTACTATGTAGTAAAGTCCTTTGGAGGAGTTCAGAGGATATAGGCCAATTTAAGAGCCAAGAAAAGACCTCAGAATATCTTACTGTTTTATCAAAAACTCATTCTTTTCAAAATCCCTTTGGGCTGTCAAGGCAGTATGATATAACTCAGTGGTCCTCAAATTGGAGTTTTGCCTAGTTGTACATAAATACTTTCAGAGGAGATTGCACAGGTACAGATAGATAAATTTTCAGGTCTTCAAATTTCATAAGTACTCTCCTAAAATTGATTTATCCTATAATATACTCAAGTTCCTAATAGTCTTTTTTTCCGAGTTATAAAAGAAGGGTGTTGGGGGATGGCAGGTGGTGTAGTGGTTACGAGCGCTGGACTCCCACATGGCCAACCAGGGTTCTAGTCCCAGACCTGGCAGCTTACTTTCTCACTTTCCCTCTCTCTCTCTATCCCTCTCTGGTCAAATTAAAATAAATAAATGAAGTTAAATAAAATAATTCTTTTCAAAAAAAGAAGAAGGTAAGAAGGGTGTTGCCCTGACCCATCGCAAATACTGCCCTGGTTGTGCAAGCTGTCATGGGCCACACAGTGGGGAAATCTTAATGATTTATTGAGCTATTATTAAACCCATAATACTTGCTCAGTTTCTCTCATGTAAATTTTTCTGTTAAGAATAAAGCTTCTTGGGACCAGCAGTTAGCGTAATGGCTATGTCGCTGGACTCCCATGTAGTTGACCGCGGTTGGTGTCCCGGACCCGGTGGCTTAAAACTCAGGCTGGGCGCATGTGCGTGCGTGCCTAAGATCCTGAGAGGAGAATGGAAAAGAAAGGATTGCGGCATGGCCATCCCCCCCGGGGGGTGATTTCTCGCTTTCTATCTCTGTCTCTGTCTGTCTGTCTGGCGAGTGCATGCGCCCTATGGCAAAAACCTCTCCAAAAAAAAGAATAAAGCTTCGTGTATTTTTGGCTAGTGTTTAGTGTATTGCCATATAGCTATACAACATGTGTGCTTAACAGAGAGAGACAGGGACTCTGAGAGAAAAAGAGAGAGAAAGTGAGAAAGCACCCCCAGAGGGGATGGCCAATCCACAGTTCCTTCTCCATGCCTCTCTCAGGATTTTGGGCATATACACACACGCTGCTGGTGTGTTTTTCAAGCTGCAGGGTTCAGGACTCAAATCATGCAATCGGCCATGTGGAATCTGGCCACGTCGGATTTAGTCACCTTAACCTCCACACCACTGGCCAGCACCTCAGTGTAGGGAGTTAAATGTGTTTTTATCAAATCATGCAGAATATGTTTTACAATGACTATGAGTCCTCAGTTCATCTTATAAAACGTTTAAATTTTTCAACTTTTTATTTACAAATATGTTTTAAGATTTTTGCTATAGGGCAGATGGACCCAGTGAGAGGGAAAGTGAGAAATCACCTCCTGGGGGTATGGCCATGCCACAATCCCTTCTCCTCCATTCTCTTCTCAGGATTTTGAGCATGCGTGCACATGCGCCCCGGTTTGAGTTTTAAGTCACCAGGACTGGGACTCGAAGCGCGGTCACATATTCATGGGAGTCCAGTGATATAACTGTTAGGCCATCTGCTGGTCCCAATTTGGTCATATGTTTTAGAGAATAGATGTAAATATTTGGGTTTCATCAGATTCACTTAGAAAGTGATATTTACACTTAAAATTATAGTTTAAAATGTTAGTATTTATGATACGCTAGAAATTAGGACCTTTGCAATGGTTCAAAGTGATGAAACATTTTAGATGTTAACTTAAAAACATTGTGAGGGATATATAGTTGGTGACGCATTTTAGACTTTCCAGCAAGGACGTGTGATGTCTAATGAGAAGGAGAAGTGCAGTCTCTGGAGTTGAGTAGTCCTGCTTCGTGGCTCTGCTGTGTGACTGGCAGGCCTTCATTCTGCCCCAGACTGTTCAGGCAGGTGCGTGTAGAGAGGTAACTGTCCGGCACTCTGCTGCATTGCTATTAAGAATCTTGTGGGGCCGGCAAGTGGCATGGTGGTTAAAGGCACTGGACTCCCACATGGCCGACCACGGTTCAAGTCTCGGACCTCCTGGTAGCTTGCTTTCTCACTTCCTCTCTATCTCTGTCTCTCTCTGATCAAACTGGAAAATAATAATGATAATAATAATAAATAAAGTTAAAACAAAATAATTCTTTAAAAAAAAAAAGAATCTTGTGTCCGTGAGGAGGGAAAAACTAACATTCAGGTGAAAACTAATTCATCAGGTTCCATATATCTGAGTGTAAATGAAAAATTTGTTATGGGGGGAAAGACCTTTATTGGAGAGAGAAGGGATAATTTGAGAACGTAGCCTGAGCCAAAAGAAGCAGCAGCTCTGTTACATGGTAAAATGATACTGGAAGGGACCCTGTCTTTTTTTTTTTCTTTTCTTTTTTTTAAGATTTTTAGGGTATATGCGCTCACCAGGGAGAGACAGGAAAAGCGGGACATTGCTTCCCCAGGATGCCACACTGCAGTCCCTTCTCCTCTAGGGATTTTGGGCATGCACACACAGGCATCCAGCATGTGTTCAAGCCATCTGGTCCCAGACTCAAACCACCGAGTTTGAGTGGGATCCAGGGCCTTAACCACCATGCCCACCTGCTGGCCTGAGGGACCCTATTTTTGAGGCGAGAAGGAATGATGACAAGGCTGTACGTAAAAGTGAAAAGAAAGCATAAATTGTCCTAACTTGCCTTGGTTCTCATCTACCATGTACTTAAAATAGCTCCCACATGTCAGAGTCACTCAAAAGATTGCTTTTAGGATGGTGTTATTATTTTATACGTGCTGTAGATAGCACGTATTCTATGAATCTCCTCTCATGTATTCCATGTGATACCTATTTTAAATAGACCCAAAACAATACCAGAGGGTTAACTAGGTCAACTGCCACCTGTGTGTGCTGCCTTTATAATTCTTCTAAATCCCTGAGAGAATTCAAGACGCCAAGTACGGCAATTCCCTTACCTAATCCCTGTGATTACGGTGTGTACCTGCGGAGACAGCAAGTGAGCGTTTGTGGCCACGGCTCGAACAGAGGCCTGGAAGGCTGTGGAATTGCAAAAGTTCTTGTGTGGTAAATAGGGCAGATGCATTTAAAAACAATACCTGGCATTGCCTGACCTATCTATTTTATTAGCTACTTTAAAATTCACATTTGCTGCTAGAGTTCTTATGTGTAGGAAGGGGTAAGAAGTCACAAGAGAACCTCTGAACTTCTTTTTTTTTAAGAGAGAGAAATTTGCTGTAGGGTATGTGCGCTTGTTGGAGAGACAGAGAGACAGAAGGTGAGAAGTAACACCCTCCGGGGGGGCTGGCCACACCACCATCCCTTCTCTTCCAGTCTCCTCATAGGATTTTGAGCTTGCACGGACATGTGCCTGGTGTGAGTTTTAAGCCACTGGGTCTGGGACTTGAACCAAGGTCAACTATGTGGGAGTCCAGCGATGTAACCATTACATCATCTGCTGGTCCCAGAACTTCTGAACTTCTGAAAATTTAGCAATAGCTTTCAAAATTTTAACTGCGTTTACCATTTGACCTAACAGTTCCAACAATTTACCCTGAAAATGTAATGTTTGCACACGTATGTGAAGATGTGTTTACGATGATAGTCATTGTTTTGAATCCCATGAGATTAGAAACAACTTGAGTATCCATTAATAAGAGACAGATTACTGGGTATGATAGGGCTTTTAGTGGAATTCTGTGAAGTACAACAACTCAACAGTTGAAAAAGAATAATGAAATATTCCTTAAGGAATGATCTTTAAGACATCCCAAATGACAGAAACAAGGCACACAGTATGGTGGCTAGAATTCCACTTTCTGATTAAATAAAATATACAAAAATACTGTATATGAATGGAATAAATGAGAAAGTGAAGAAATGGTTATCTATGGGGAAGAGAACCTGGTAACTGGGGGTTAGATGAGAGAAGACCTTTTTGTCCTTAAAGTTTTGGTTTAGGGGCCAGTAAGTGGCATAGTGGTTAAGGCACTGAACTCCTACATGGCCGACCGGGATTTGAATCCTGCATCTGGCAGCTTGAAACTCACACTGGACCTGTATGCATGTATGCCCCAGATTCCGAGAAGAGAATGGAGGAGAAGGGATTGTGGTGTGGCCACCCCCTAGAGGGTCATTTCTCATTTTCTCTCACTCTGTCTCTCCTGTGGGCTCATATGCCCTACAGCAAAACTCTTTGCAAAAAAAAATTTGGTTTCATTTTAATTTTGTGCTATATGTATAAGTTTTAGTTTATTTTTTGTTTATTGTTTTTAAAGATTTGCCATAGATTACATGAGCTCACTGGAGAGACAGAGAGAGAGATACAGTGAGAGAGAAAGTGAGAAGTCACCCACCCAGGAGGGATGGCCATGCCATAGTCCCTTCTCTGTTCTCTCAGGAATTGGGGTACACATGCACACAACCTTCCAGGATGACTTTCCAGCTGCCAGATCTAGGACTCAAACTATAGTCGGCAATGTGCGAGTCTAGTACTTTAACCACCAAACCACCTATGGGCCTTTTTTTAAAAAAATTTATTTCTTGAAAGAGAGGGAAAAAAAATAGGCACCCTCAGTGGATCTAGTCACTCTGTGACTCCTCCCCTACCCAACTTAGTCTTCTAACTGGCCAGGATGCTGGGTTCAGACATAAACCAGCATTTTTCAGGGTGACCTGGGATCTGAACTGTAATTATTTTATATGTACTGTCTTTCATGTGGCTCCAGCATTGCAGAGTGGCATCCTACCTCCTGTGCCATCATGGCTGAGCCTAAAGATAAAGAGTTTTTGTTTTTGTTTTTTTGAAGAGAGGTTTTATTTTCGTTTTTGTTTTTGTTTTTGTTTTTTTGCTATAGGGCACATGCTCTTGCCAGAGACAGAGACAGAAAGCAAGAAATCACCCCCCAGGGGGGTGGCCACACTGTAATCCCTTCCCTTCCATCCTCCCGTCAGGATCTTGGGTATGCACACACACGTACTTGAACCATGGTCAACTACATGGGAGTCCAGTGACATAACCATTATGCCATCTGATGGTCCCAGAAATATATTTTTTTAAGTCTCAAATTTCATGTTGCTGAGAAACTAGAATGTATTGATACTAGCTGATCTTAGCCCCCACGTGCCATGGAGAAGACAGTACGTGGTGTAATATATTTGGGTTTTACTCTAAAGACGAATCATATAAAGGCTCTATAACTCTTCCAGGCTTTTGGGTGTTGAGATCTTAAGTAGGAGGTAATAGATTATGTCTACTTTCCCTATCAGTGTTCCATACTAACTCGATATACTTAGTTGTCAGACCAGGGGAACAAAACAGCCATTGTTAGCTGCAGTGCCGGCTTTGACAACCGGGTTTAAGATGTACCACTTTGCTCAGAGAAATAAACTTGCCATCCAAAAGCAGTTGAGCAAATGCCTCAGAAGTAAGAGGCTCACCACTTAAAAGAGGAAGAACACGATGGCTGGCTGACCAAGTAGCCTAGTGGTTGGGAAAGGTTGGATTCCCTACGACTGACCATTGTTCAAATCCTGGCCCCGGTGGCTTGAAAAACAGACCAGGTGCATATACATTTATGCCCAGAATCTGGACAGGATGGAGAAATGGAGAAATGGAGAAGGGATTGCAGTATGACCACATCCCACTGAGCGGTGCTTTCTCCTCTAACCCTCTGGTGAGGGCACTTACTCTCTAGCAATTTTTTTTTTTTTTTTGGTATAGGGCACATGTGATTGCCAGAAAGAGAGAGACAGAGAGACAGAAAGCGAGAAATCACCCCCAGGGGGGATAGCCACACCTCAATCCTTTCTCCTCCATTCTCCTCTTGGAATCTTGGGAACGCATGCATACGCGCCTGGCATGAGTTTAAGCCACCGGGTTCGGGACTAGAACCGCAGTCGACTATGTGGGAGCCCAGTGACATAGCCATTATGCCAACTACTGGTTCCCCCTCTATGAATTTAAAGAAGGAAAATGAGAGAAACTTGGTCACTTTCACAGGGAGATCGGCACAGTAAGAGGAAGGTGTGGGAGCCGAGGAGGGCCACAGTTCCATCAGCCTTGCCAGTCACTCACATGGGGAGGAGTTGGAAGTGGACAGGAAGAAAGGAACTCCGTTTCCCAATACGAACTGCCGGAGGCTTTGCAATCTCTAGGCCGTTGAGTTTCTGCAGACTCCAGCGGGAGCACTGGAGGAGGAGAGAGGGTTTCCCCTGTATGCCCCAGCACCGCCGCCATGCAGGGCTCTATTCCACAGTGGCCTGTACCAGCCTGGGCCTCCTACTCCTCCTGCGTTGTCTGTCTTCTCCGCTCACGCTGGTTCGCTTACTGCACCTCGCATGCATTGCCAGCATCCTGCCTTCTGCACTGAAAAAGTCATGGTCTCCCTCTTCCCCAGCTGGCTCTTGAGGTCCAGCTCGAGCCCTGCCGCTGGCTGTCTGACTGCAGCAGCCTCAGGCTCTCTGAGCTTTTTCAGCACAGCTCTCCAGGCCCTCTTTGGCCCCAGCATGGCTGCCTGCCTTGTTCCTTTCTCTTATGGCTCTAGGCTCTACTTCCTTCGCTTTTGAGTTCAAGAATGATCGATTAAAGAAAGCTGAACTTTTGGGACCAGCAGGTGTGTCGTGGTTATGTCGCCGGAGCCCCACACAGCCAACTGTGGTTCAAGTACCAGGCCCAGTGGCATGAAACTCACATCGGGCACATGTGTGTATGTGCCCAAAATCCCCAGAGAAGACTGGAGGAGGAGAGATTGCAGTGTGGCCATCCCCCTGGTGTGTAGGGAGAGGTTCTTGCTTTCTGTATCCCTGTCTCTCCAGTGAACACATGCACCTTATGGCAAAAATCTCTATGTATATAAGAAGAAAGCTGAACTTTTATAAAAAAAGAGACCTACAACTTTTTAAAAACTGTATAATTTAGGGTAGAATTGTACAATTTAAACTCAGACTACTAAGATTTCTAACTTTTGATTCCCAAATATCGTATAGAAGACAATGTGCAGGTCCTTTCCTAGGCTGTGAGCTACGTGTGGAACGAGGGAAATCGAATCTCGCTCCCTGCTGCCATCTCCCGTTTCCCAGAGCACTAGGCAATTGTTTGTTCATAGATGCCCCACAAGCTCTTGGAGGCGGCTGAGAATTAAGTTGCTTATTAATTCATTTAGTCTTGACCTACATATGGTTGAATAATCACAGGGCCATCTGTCCTCCTTAATTAACATGCAGAGATGAAGAGATTTTTTTCTACCTTCTGTGGATTGCGTGTGAATTCTGTCAAGAGGGCCCCAAACCAACTTGCTGCCAGAGTCCGGGCAATTGCTTATAAGTGAAACCAACAGCTAATGGGGAGGGCCTTTGTTGTTTTTGCTTATTTTGTCCTTTGTAAAAGGCCTCCTGTTGTGACTACCCTTGCTGTTTCACAAGCCAAAGGCAAACTCATAAATGAATCAGCAGTAATATATTTCCTTTCAGGTTCGGGAGACAGAATGAGAGATTTTCCCCAGATGTCCAGTTTTCATTTCCCACGGCCTTCCATGCATCTCACAGGGTCCTCATGCTTGGCTGTGTGAAATGGATGGGTTAAAGCAATGTATCATAGAGCACTTTCTTCTTGGTTGTTGACATCGAGTCTGATGGGTTAAGCTGTCAATAAAACCAGAGAAACTCTTTTTGATGAACTTTTGTGCATCTGTGAACTCTTCATTTTTTTGGAGAGTTTTTTGCTATAGGGTGTGTGCGTTCACCAGAAAGACAGGGAGAGACAGAGAGATGGAAAGCAAGAAATCACCCCCCAGGGGGAATGGCCATGCCACAATCCCTTCTCCTCCATTCTCCTCTCGGGATCTTGGGCACGCATGCACATGTGCCTGGCATGAGTTTAAGCCACCGGGTCCAGGACTCAAACCATGGTCACCTACATGGGAGTTCAGCAACATAGCCATTATGCTAACTGTTGGTCCCGCATCTGTGAACTTTTATAACCAGAAAAGCCTACTTAACAGTTATGGAGGACCTAACCAGAATGCTTCACAGCTCCGGTGAGGTGGATCATCAACAGTTATGTGACGGTCGGCAGCTTCGGTATCAGACTGCATGTGCTTTATGTTACTTGAGCCTCAGTATATCCCTGTGAGGTAGGCAGGGAAGGTAAGTATAATCCCCACTTTACAGATGAATGAAATAAAAGAATGAGTTAAATGAGCCTTCGAGAGGTAAGAGACTTGGGAAGGGCCTGTTTAAGTGTAGGATTGGGACTACAACTTTGATTCTTGTCTCTTCTGTAGTGGTGTTTTCAGTACAGTGCCCTGATGGGGTTTTCATCGCCTCTGAATTACAGTACTGTGCACTATGTCCATTTACCTGTACTGTGACCAGAAGCTGCACTATATGTCCAAGTGCACAGTGCGCCAGTCTGACTGAGGAGACACTGGGATTTTTGTCACAGGCAGACCTATGAAATCATGTGAGTTTTGAGTTTCCCCCTTCCTCTCTTAAATGTGTCCACCACAAACTCAAATCCACGTGAATAAAAATTATGACTACCAAAACAATCTTGAAAAAGAACGAAGTTGAGAGGACGAGCAGTTGGCCTAATGGCTATGTCACTGAACTCCCCTGTAGTTGACCGTGGTTGGAGTCCCGGACCTGGTGGCTTAAAGTCTTGCTGGGCGCATGTGTGTGCATCCCCAAGATCCCAAGAAGAGAATGGAGAAGGGATTGCAGCATGGCCATTCCCCCGGGGGTGATTTCTTGCTTTCTGTCTCTCTGTCTCTCTGTCTTTCTGGCAGGCTCACACGCCCTATAGCAAAAACCTTTCCAAAAAGAAAAGAAAGGAAAGGAAAGGAAAGGAAAGGAAAGGAAAGGAAAGGAAAGGAAAGGAAAGGAAAGAAAAAAGAAAAGAAAAAAAGAAAAAGAACAAAGTTGACTCACACTTCTCAATTTCAAAACTTACTACAAAGCTACAGTAATCAAAACAATATGGTATTGGCATACATATAGACATATAGATCAAATGGATAAAACAGAGTCTATAAATAAATCCTGACGTATATAATCAATTTTCAACAAGCGTGCCAAGATTATACAATGAAGAAAGGACTGTCTTTTCAACAAATGGTGCTGGGAAACTGCACATCCACATGTAAAAGAATGATGTTGGACCCTGTATGGGCTATAGCCATGCTGCAGCCTCTTCTCCAATCTCCTCTGAGGATCTTGGGCACGCACGCATATGCACCTGGTGTGCTTTAAGCCGCTGGATCTGGGACTTGAACCACAGTTGACTGACTATGTGGGAGTCCAGCTATGTAACCATTATGCCATCTGCAGGTCCTTAGACTTTTTTTTAAAGAAAATATTCAGATGGCCATTGCAGCAACAATCTATCACCCACTAGCCAGGATGGGTTGGGGGAGGGTGGAGATACAAATAAAAGTTTAGCCTCTGCTTTCAAAGTGTCTAGAAAAGCTCTAGAAACTCCCATTGCCCTCTATTCTGTCGTCTGATGCCAGACTCTCTTTTCTTTGCTTTTCTTTCTTTCTTCCTTCCTTCCATCCTTCCTTCCTTCCTTTCTTTCTTTTCTTTTTTTTTTTTTTTTTGAGAGGTTTTTGCTATAAGACATGTGCGCTCACAAGAAACACAGAGAGAGACAGAAAGTGAGAAATCACCCCCCAGGGGGGTTGGCCATGCCTCAATCCTTTCTCCTCCATTCTCTTCTTGTGATCTTGGGCATGCACGCACACATGCCCAGCTGAGTTTAAGCCACCGGGTCCTGGACTCAAACCACAGTCGGCTACGTGGGAGCCCAGCAACATAGCCGTTACGCCAACCGCTGGACCCAACCAGACTCTCCTTTCTTAAGTGTTACTTAATCATGTCACTTAGTGTAGCTGAAAACTCATTAGCCTTTAGACCTTCAAGATTGGGAACTTGTATAGATGGTATCAATATATATAATTATATATACATTATAAAATCCATCTATTGCTATGGAACATATGTACTTAGCAGACAGAGGCAGGGAGAGGGAGAGGAGAGGGCAATGGGTCATGGTCACGTTGCAGTCCTTTCTCTGTCTCTCCCTCTTTGGGGTTTTAGGCACACACACGCACATGTACCTGGCATGTTTCTCAAGCTGCCGGGTCCAGGACTGAAACATCACAGTTCACCAGCTGCCTTAACCACTAGGCCACAGAGCCAGTCCAGAATCTTACTATATTTTAAAAATAATTTTCTCTTTTGAGTAGCGACTACACAGGCATGGCTCAAAATTCTCATTAAGCTACGGTGAGAAGCAGGACCAGCAGATGGCGTAGCAGCTGTGTTGCTGCACCCCCACATGACTGACCTATTTGAGTCCTGGACCCAGTGGCTCAAAATCACGCTGGGCACGTGTGTGAGCGTGCCTAAGATTTCAGGAGGTGAATGGAGGAGAGGGGATTGTGGTATGGCTATTCCCCCGGAAGGGTGACTTCTCACTTTCCCTCTCTGTCTCTGTCTCTCTTTGAGCACATGTGCCCTAAGGCAAAAACCTTTTTTAAAAAAAGATATGGTGAGAAACCTCCTCACTCCTTCCTCTTTCCCCCTTTGTTTCCTATGAGCCTGTCCAGATGCTTCTAAAAAAATATTTTTTTCAAATTTGCTGGAAGGTACATATGCCCGTCAGAGAGAGCAGGAAAGGGAGAGGGCACTCCCATGGTCACACTGCAATCCCTTTTCCGTACCTTCCTCTTCTTAGGATCTGGGCAGGCATACACATGTACCCAGCGTGTTCTCAAGTCGCTGGGACCAGGACTTGTGTTGCACGGCCAGCCATGTGGGATCCCACTCCTTAAACATCACGCCACCAGCTGTCCCTCGGCATGTCTTCTTAATACGTCCCACACCTCTCACAATTTCCCAACCATTGCAAGTCTCCAAACATGCCTTTACTGTTCTCCCTGCCTGTAAAGCCTTCTAAATCCCCCTGTAAGTTTATTAAGTCAAGAAACATCAAGGATTTCCCCAGGCCTGTGATTTATTGACTAATGAAAAGGAGAGACAGGAAAGGAACTAGCTTTAACATTTTGGGTCCAGGAAATTAGGAAGAGATACCAAAAGGCTCCTGCAGATTTTTGTTGATTATGAAGTGGTGGATGTAACCTCAGTTTCACACTCACTTAGAAAACTAGGGGCCTGCAGGTGGTGTAGTGGTTAAGGTGCTGGGTCCCACATGGCTGACTCCATGGTGACTTGAAAAACATGGCATGTGTATATGCCTGCCCGAAATCCCAAAAAGAGACTAGAGGAGAAGGGATTGTGGTATGGCCACCAGTCAGGGAGAGTGATTTCTCATTTCCTCTCCCTCTCTCTCTCCAGTGAGTCCACATACCTTATAGCAAGCAAACAAAACATCCCTAGAGAATAACAAAAAACTAAAAGTCCAATATTTTTTGGAAAGACTATACAATATGAAGCCTTTAAACCCCACCCTAACACTGCGAAGTGTTTGCGTAGAGGAATTAATTTCCATTTGAGTGATCTGACTAGATTTGGTGAATCCCCTTTCCCTTGAGAGAAGTAGCTATCAAAATGATCTGATTAATAAGATTAAGAACATGTGGGCACCCTGAGAAGAAGAATCACTACCTACAGAACAGCGGTCCTGGGAAGGTGGAGGAGGGATGGGGGTCCCTTGGGGAGCAGCTGTCCTTCCTGGCCACCCCTCAGGTTACTCCTGACCTAAAGGTTAACCAAGATTGCAAGGGCTACCTGATGTCGCCATGTCTATTCACGCAGTTGATAGCATCTGGAGAGCGACGGGTGAGACAGGGCCACTTTTGTAGATAACCTTTCTGTTTTCTTATTTTCTATGGGAGGGTGGGAGGGGTAATTATTTTTAATCAATGCTTTTTTTTTTTTAAATGTGTCAGTGAATATACTTGCCAGAGAGAAACAGGGAGAGAGAGGGAGAGAGAGTGAGAAAGCTTCCCCCATGGGTGATGGCCACACTGCAATTCTGTCTCCATTTGTTCCTCGTTTTGGGATTAGAGTACACGTGCATGCCTGGCATGGTTTTCAAGATGCCAGGTCTGGGACTTGAACTGTGCAGTTGATGTGGGATCCAGCTACCACACCACTTGCTGGCCCACGGTGAGGGGTAGTAATTGTTGATGGTCTTGCCATGTTGCCATCCTCCTGTCCCAGCCTCCCAGTTAGTAGGGTCACAAGTGTGCGCCACTGCGCTTGGCCGGTGTAGGTCAGGCCAGGAACCAAGCCTGGTCTCCCGCACAGCCTCAGCCACCGTGCAGTGGCATCACCAGGTCTGAGCTTGGGATGAATATTCTTGTCCTGAAAATTGCCTGTCACCTGGAACTCACTGACTTGAAAGATGATGTGGGTGTGTTTTGTGAAGATTACGACCTAATTCAAGGGCTTCTGGTCTGCTTTTAGTGTCCCACAAAATTCACACCTTGAGGTTTGCTCAAATGGAATTAAGAGGGTAAAAACTTGATCCGATTATCGTGTTGAAGGGTGGGGGTATTTAGGAAGAAGTGATTGGTTACAGTGGGGCCCCCCATGACCGAGGCAGGCAGAAATCCACGTAGAGCACGCTTTCTCCGCCTCCACTGCTGACCATGCTGTGATGCAGCCCCTGGATGCCAGCCTTGTGCCTTTGGACTTTCCTGCCACTAGAACTGAGATTCAAAGTAACCTCCATTCTCTGTAAGTCACCCAGTCTCAGTATATTCTCTGTTGGACGGAGGGTTTCTGTCATAGCTTAAGCTTACTCGTTTGCTAAGTCATGATCTTTCTGCCTCACTCTGGAGTAGCTGGGACTATGGGCACATGCTGCCATTCCCAGCTCTCTGGGTGGGCTGGAAATAGAACCTGGCCTCCCATGTGGCCTCAGTCTGCCAAGTAGCAGCGTCAACTAACACATGCTACTGTGGCTGGCATGGTTTGGAGGAGACTTGTTTTTTTAACTTGCCAGAGGGTGTGTGTGCTTCCCAGAGAGTTAGAGAGACACAGAGAAGGAGAAAGCACCCTCCAACAGGGTGTGGTCATGCTGAAGTTCCTTCTCCACTTCTCCATCCTGGTGGGACTTTGTGCAAGTGTGCACAAAGTTGTTGGTGCCAGGATTCGAACCATGGTTGACCATGTAGAATCCAGTTTCCTTAACCACTAAGCTATCGGGCCAGCCCAAGGGGGAAAGGATAGTAAGTCTACTTATTTCTTCTATGAATGAGAGACAGTGAGAGAGCACTTCCAATAGGGTCTCGACATGGTGATCCATCCCTCACCTCTGCCAGCCCTGGCTCGTGGGCATGCAAATGCCTGGCATACTCAGAGGGTTCTGGATGTGAACCTGGAACCTTCCCATGTGGGTCAGTCTTGCAGAGCTTCACATTTTACCAGTGCATTGCCATCTGACGCCACTCCAGCAGGAAAATTCTGAATGCCCTTAATTTACATATGACATCTAGGACAAAATGGCACAGGGAGAGAAATCTTCATTTGAAAAATGTTCTTTTGGCCTCTTTCCTCCTTTGGAGTTGTCTCACTTTCTGGGCTTTTCTAGTTTTTTAGATTTTTGTCATAGGGCATGTGCGCTCACCAGAGACAGACAGAGGGAAAATGAGAAATCACCCTTCAGGGGAGATGGCCTTATCTCAATCCCTTCTCCTCCATTTTCCTCTTGGGATTTTGAGCACTCATGCACACATATCTGGTGTGATTTTCAAGTCATCAGGTCAGGGACTCGAACCATCATTGCCCATGTGAGAGTCTAATGCCTAAACCACCAAGCCACAGGGTGATCCCCTCACTTTATGCTTTTTAACAAATCAGATTAGCCCTGCCCTCCTCAGAATTCTTTGGGGACTCAGAGCTGGTGTAGAAGATGGATTTTAGTCCCTAATCGCTAGCAGGTCCCCACCATGTTAGAGAAAATGGGAGCACGGGCAGCTGTACGAGAAGGAAGCAGTCACTGTTTTCCCTTTCATCCTGAACTAGTCCCCACATGGACGGTCTTGGTGTAAACACGAGAAGTTCAGTATACCCTTGCTGAGTCCATTGCAACTTCCATCTTGCCCTTGACTACATGCAGGTGAAGACAGACTTTCAGATGGGGACCCACTTGAAAACTCTCACCAGGTCTGGGATCTCCCTTCTGATTTTTATGAGGCACAGTCCCTGTTTGTCATCCTCGGAGTGAACGCCCGGTGAGTGTGTGACTCTGACGTTATTCTTTCCACCTGACCACAGCGCGTGCTTTCTCCCACTGGGGCCTGGCAGGCAAGCTGTGTGTAGGCTTCTTGAGAAGGCTGATTGTTGTGAAAACCTTTGCCACAGAAACAGAAACAAGGCACTGGCCTCTCAGATATGCCTGCCAGCAACTTTCCTCTTCTAACCTCTGGAACACAATCGCATCAGCTCGGTCATGTGACCAGGAAGAAAGACCATCTGGTTATGAATGAGGAGCGCCTCCCAGCATGGTGGATGGCAAAATGCCAAAATGCCCTAGGCAGCTCGGCCTCATATCTGGTTCCTGAAAGATTCAAGAACTGATTGGCTCTGACCCAGCCTTGTCATGGTGGGTTTGCTCTGGTGAAAGCTGGGGTGTCTCCCCCAGCTTGTGGGGAACCTTCAGGAACTTTTCCGTGTCTGGACTTTTCCAAGTCTAAGAAATAAGTGATGCTTTAGAACGGACCTGATGTACCAAAACCCATTTATTCACTAATATTTGTGAACAAACATGAGAGGATTTCAAAATGTGTGTGGAAAAATGAAAGATGAAAATTTAAAATGTAAAGTTTAGCTCTCGATCTAAGCTCCACTAAGTTTGGGACTTTTGTAGGCGACGATACTGGCCATTTCGTCCATCCCAAAGAACAGAGGCTCCTGGGTCCTGGAGTGTAGCCATGTCAATGTAGTTTTTAAAATATTATTAGCTCAAGTAAATGGGTGCCCTTTAAGTATTTTTTTTTTTTTTAATTAGAAAACCAAAAGAAGTCAGGAGGAGACAAATCGGGAGGTGGGGTGGGTGCTTAATGATCGTGTGTTGAACTCTCATCGAATTGCCCTCGTTTGAGGAGAGGAAGAGCAGGAGCAGTTATCACGGTAAGGACTCTCTGGTGAGGCTTTCCTGGCCTTTTTCTGCTTAAAGCTTTGGTTAACTTTCTCAGAACGCTCCCATAATAAGCAGATGTTAACGTTCACATGTCATCTGCTGTTGGAACTGGTTGAAGAAATCGCGATCTCTATCCCATTTGTTTACAATTTTCTATTGAGGGCTTGCTCCGCAGCCTGGTGGTTAAGACAGCTGAATCCCACATAGCCAGATGGTTCATGTTCCAGAGCCTCTGCCTTGAGAAACACACCTGGTGCATATGCGTGTGTGCACGAGATCTCGAAAGGAGAGAGAGATGGGGAAGAAGGGATTGTGGCGTGAGCATTTCCCATGGAGGGCGCTTTCTCTTCCCCCTTTCTCTCCCTCTGGTAAGTGCATGCACCCCTCTACCCCAAAAAAAAAAAAAAAAAAAAAATAGAAGAAAAGAAAATTCATTTGAAAGCTCCGCTCCTATCATGGCTGATCTGGGCACAACAGTTTTAATATCCATTAAGCAGAAACTTTGCTCAACTTTGTTTAAATCAGAATTATGGAAGTGGAACCAAGTGAGATGTCCGTGGTGCTGGGTTTTGCTTCTGCTGTTAATCATCAGTCCTCTTCAACTAGGGCGTGAACCAGAATCCCTTTTTCTCTTCTGTTGATGGAAGTAGGTTGAAGATGGCAGCAGGGTGCCATAATCCTGCAGGGCTTTGAGCGTTGTGCTAACAGCTTGCAGTTCACCCTGGGGAAAGGGAAGTGCTGAAAGGAGAACTGGACTGGCTTGATGGTGCGGCAGTGATGGCTGCTCAGGTGAAGCTGGATGGAATGGGAGGCACGGGGTTGGCTCCCGGGTTGACCTGTAAGTGCTGGGTGCACATGCAGATGGCTGGCCTGGAAGGCTGGTGGTAGGGAATCATGGTGTGGGACCCCTCGGAGGGTGTTTGTCATTCTGTCTTTTGCTCTCATGAAAGAAATGACCTTCTAAAAAAGGAATAAAAGGATTAGTAGCTTGGTGGTTGGAGAAGCTGGATCCCAGCAAGGCCGGCTCTGTGGGTTCCTGACCCCTGGTGACTTGAAAGTCACACTGGGCACATGTGTGTGCATGTCCAAAATCCTGAGAGGAGAATAGAGGAGAAGGGGTTGCAGCTTGGCCATATCCCCCCGGGGTGGGGGTGATTTCTCACTTTCCCTCTCTCTGTCGAGTACACTCCTATGGCAAATTAAAAAGCAAAAAAGGGGACCAGCAGTTAGCATAATGGCTATGTCGCTGGACTCCCATGTAGTCGACCACAGTTAGCATCCTGGACCCGGTGGCTTAAAACTCATGCCGGGCACGAGTGCGTGCGTGCCCAAGATCCCAAGAGGAGAATGGAGGAGAAGGGATTGCGGCATGGCCATCATCCCAGGGGGTGATTTCTCGCTTTCTGTCTCTCTGTCTCTCTATCTGGTGAGCGCATGCACCCTATTGCAAAAAACCTCTCAAAAACAAAACAAAACAAACAAAAACAAATAAATAAAAAGCAAAAAAGAAAGAAAAAGGAGAGCCACATTGTCAGTGGAGAGATTTTTTTTTTCCTGAAGGAGAGCATTTGATATGTACAGAAAACTCAGCAGTGTACACTTAACCCGGTTTGGTGGCGAGCTCTTCAGCCTTTGCCTTTTCCAGCTTTGCGATGCGAGCCACAGATTTTGGGCCCAGGATGTTGCCTCCCCAGGGGCGGCAGATCTCATCGTATCTGTCGTTGTAATTGGTCCTGATGGCTTCCACCAGCTTAGCCAGGGCACCTTTGTCCTCCGGTTAACCTGTGTGAAGGCGACAGTGGTACAGGTTTTCCTGTGGACCAGGTGCCCCAACCTGGCTTTCCCCTTGATAACGCAGTAGGGAACCCCCATCTTCCGACACAGGGCAGGCAGGAAGACAGCCAGCTCGATGGGGTCCACGTCGTGTGCGATAATCACCCGCTGAGCTTTCTTGTTCTCTACCGAGGTGGTGACAGTGTTGACCCCTGCTCGGAGGACTGGCGACCTCTTAGTGGGGACATCCCCTTTGCCGGTGGCCTTCTCAGCCCAGGCCAGCAGCCGCTGCTGCTTCTGCTTTGTCTCTGGCCTGTGCTTGCTGGCCAGCTTGAGCTGCTGAGTAGCTGCCTGGCGGTCCAGGGCCTGGGGGAGCTGGTTAATGGCAGGTGGCACTTTCAGCCACTGGTAGAGGATGGCCCTCT
>NW_006159859.1:9066016-9094168 GCF_000334495.1 Tupaia belangeri chinensis
GCCAAAATTCTTAGGCCTTTTCTCAAACAGGGGATTGACCACCTTCTTAGCCTCCTGCTGCTTCACCACAGCAGGGGCCAGAGCCACCTTCTTCCCCTTGGCCTTCTTTCCCTTTGGCATCTTGAGCTAATGGAGAAGAGAGACATTTTTCTTTTGAGAGGCTTTTGCTATAGGGCACGTGCACTCACCAGAAAGAGAGAGACAGAGAGACAGAAAGCGAGAAATCACCCCCTCAGGGGGGATGGTCACGCCACAATCCCTTCTCCTCCATTGATCTTGGGCACACATGCACACGCACCGGGAGCGAGGTTAAGCCACTGGGTCCGGGACTCGAACCACGGTCGACTACATGGGAGTCCAGCGACATAGCCATTACGCTAACTGCTGGTCCCGTCAGTGGAGAGATCTTAAACGTGTGTTTAATGAGTGGGGAGAACTGTGAGGATCTCAGATCCTGAGAGCGATGGAGGTTGAGAACTGGAGAAGCCTTCTGGACTGAGGAGCTGTATCTGGCAGGCAGGGCGGGTGAGCACGTGTGGCAGAGAGCCTGTGCCAACGAAGACCCCAGGTTTCGGTGTGGCCGAGGACAGTGCTGTGGGCAGACGGGGAAGGCGGGAGGGGAGATGGTGTTTTCAGCAGGGGAGTTGATGAGTTCTCTGGACACTGAGCCCAGGAGCAGGGTGACATGAAAAAGGAGGAGTGCGAGGGGCTCTGCGTCTGCCCTGAGGAAAGGTCGTCAGGCCAAAGATGGCAGTCACACTCAGGGTGGAAAAACCTGCTTGGGCATAGACAGGACAAGGAGGGAAGAGGCCCAAGCAAGCTGGGACCAGCAGACAGGAAGCTGAGAGGATGTAGGTGTGAACCCCGGGAAGGGAGTGTGAAATTCCGGGAGGGGGAGGTGGAGCTGGTGTGGAATGAAATGAGGGCAGAAGAGATTTTCTGGGAATGAATCTATAAATGGAAACGGAAGTCCCTGGAGCCTGCCCTGGCAGGGAACAGGCGCTGGAACTCCGCCTGGCCCTCTGGGTCCGCGTTCTGTCTGGATCCCACCCCTGACCCCAGCCCTTCAGGGCTTTGTCAGAAGCACCAAAGCAAACAGCAGGTGGAAGTGCCATGTCTGTCTAGGCGATTGCAGTGCCTATCAGCAAGTCCCTGTCCTTTCCAGGTTATTTGTTTTTCCCGTCTTGTGCTCTCTTTTCCAGTACACTTCAAAGGGGGAAAAACCATCTGTCATCATTCTCTGAGTTGTTTTTCTTTTAAGCATCTATGTGGGTAGCAGGGCCCCTCCCACCCTTTTAAGGTATGAAATATGCTTTGTCCTGCATGACAAGTACAAGTTTAATCAATTAATGCATTTACCAGCAAACGAGCTGACCGCCTGCTCTGTGGCAGGCTGGGGACCAGATGCTGTCCACGAGGAGACCACCTAGGGCATGGCTGAGGGCAATGTGGAAAGATCAGAGGAGTGGACTCCCCTACCTGCCTCTCCCCGCTTGCCCAGCACCCTCTACCTGTTCCTCTAAGAGTGGGGGGCCCATACAGCATGACCTTACAGCCAGGGGATGAACACCGGCAGCAGAGCCCAAGGGAAGACGCCCTGCAGGGAACTCCTGGGGAGGCTCTGCAGTGGAGCATCACCTTCAGCCAGGCTGCCCTCCTCTCCCCGTGCCTTACTCTAAACATACGTGGCCAGCCAGTAACTCAGAGGTGAAGTACCGTTCACTGAACCAGGGAGCCAGATCCTACATGGCAGACTGCAGTTCCAATCCCAGCCTAGGCAGCTTGAAACACACCAGGCACGTGTGCATATGTGCTCGAAATCCTGGTAGGATGGCAAAAGGATTGCAGCATGACCACACCCCACTGGGCTGTGTGGGGCTCTCTCTGGTGAGTGTACATGCCCTCTGGCAAAAACACACACACAAACACACACACAAAAGGCAGTTGAGAAATCCGAGTAAAAAGAAACTAAAAAAATAAAGAATAAGCACATGTAGCTTCATTCAAAGCAGTGAGGCACAAAGTCTGGTCACGGGAAGGAGAAATAGGACAGCCAGAGGGTGGAACTGCTGGCGGTTGTCCATTGCTCTCTCAGGTGAGCCACTGTCCCTAGAACATGTGCTCACCAGAGAGAAAGACAGAAAGTGAGAAATCACACACACACACACACACCCCAAGGGGGATGGCCATGCTGCAATGCCTTCTCCATTCTCCTCTCAGGATCCTGGGCACACACGCACACACACACCTGGTGTGAGTTTAAGCCACCGGGTCTGGGACTCAAACCGTGGTTGTCTACATGGGAGTCCAGCGATGTAGCCATTACGCCAACTGCTGGTCTCCATGATGCTTTTTAGTTTATAAAGCATTGTTCCCCCAGATACGTTAGTTTACTGAATCGTATTTAAAAAGAGGTAATCTATTTGAATAACTGCTCGTATTTCTTCTGGGTACTAAGGAGTTGTTTGAAGTCAAATAGAAATGAGACTTCAAATGGTTGGGGGGAAAGGTAGATTTTATCAGTCCTGCTTTTTTTCTTTAAGAGATTTTTGCTTAAGGCACAGGTACTTGCCAGAGAGACATAAAGCAAGAAATCACCCCTCAGGGGAATGGCTATGCTGCAACCCTTCCTCCTCCACTTATCCCTCGGGATCTTAGGCACACATGCACATGCACCTGATGGGAGTTTTGAGCTGCTGGGTCCAGGACTAGAACCAAGGCTGACCTCATGGGAGTCCAGCACCTTAACCACTATGCCACCTGCTGGCCCGGGGGTCAATGCGATTCTGAATTAAGTTACTAGATTAAGCTCTTTGACCTAGATGTCACATTGACTTTGGTGACATGGACATCAGATGGGTTACTTCATCTTTCTTGGTCATTCTCATAACATCTGATGACATCTTATTTCAAAGGTTAGATGAAAAGCTCTTTCAGACTATCGGAAATAATGGGAGGCATATTGTAAAGTTATTTCAGCGCTGCAGTATCTTTCAGGGATCAGGAACTGAAGCCGAGGTGGCCATATCAGATCAAGTATTGAGTACTGAACTAAGTCAAGAAAGGATTTATTATTTAATTCCAAATAGAGAGTAAGACTAAAAATCTTTAACGTATTAAAACGTAGAAAATAACAGCATATTAGTCAGGGTATTCAGAGACACAAAACCAGTAGGACATGACAGATACACGTCTAAATCTGTGCGTGCGTGGGTGTGTGTGGAGACAAGAGACTGAAAAGAATGAGAGACACTCTCTTATTTAAGGAATTATATTTCAGGATTGTGAAGTCTGAAATCAGCGGGACCAGCCAGCTGAAATTGAGGTGTGAGATGGTGTCACGGTCTTGAATCCAAAATCTTCAGGGCAAACCAGTCATCTGAAAACTCAGGTGAGCTTTCTAGATTTGTTTGGGGGCAGAATTGCTGCTTCTTTGGGGAAACCTGTCTGTCTGTAAGGTCTTCAACTGACTGAAAATGTTAATCACACCTACAAGTACCACAGCAACACATAGACCAGGGTTTGACAAACAACCGTGTACCACGGCCAAGCTGACGTATAAAAACCATCACATGGCGCACAGGTCAAAATGTGATTCTCTGCAGGCTAATGCAGGCGGGCAGGCTCCTGAGTAGGCCAGCCCGTGTGTCCGTGTTTGTGACCGGCTGAAGCTGGGAGTAGACTGTGACAGCAAGAGCCCGTTGGGGGTGCTGTCTCTCTTTGTCTCACTCATGGGAGAAATAAAAATTACCATCATAAGCAGAGGCCAATTTGAACTAAATTCTGGCTGGAGAATATGTCAGAGATATGTTGAGTCTAGTGGTTTTTAAGTCTAGGAAGACTGATGTTCTAATATGTTTCTTTTTTAAAAATTTATTTATTATTCTTCAACCTGCCCTAGGGCACATGTATTCATGAGAGAGAGAGAGAAGGAAAGTGAGAAAGCAAGCCACCAGGTCTGGGATTTGAACTATGGTCAACCATGTGGGAGTCCAGTGCTCCAACTAGCATGCCATCTACTGGCGCTCTCTCTCTCTCTCTCTCTCTCTCTCTCTCTCTTTTTGCTATAGGGCACATGCACTTGCCAAAGAGACAGAATGTGAGAAATCCCGTGGGGGGGGATGGCCACACTACAATCCCTTCTCCATCCTCATCTCAGGATTTCGGGCACACATGCACACGTGTCTGGTATTTCAAGCCACCAAGTCTGGGACTTGAACCATGGTCCACTAAGTGGGAGCCTAGTGACATAACCATTATGCTATCTGCTGGCCCTGCCCCAGAATATGCTTTAAGAGACTCAGTTGATTGGTCATTTGGGGGAATCTTTGAATAGTCTTTTTGCCATATATTTAGTCACTCTAATTACTAGTTTGCTTAACACAAGTTGGGCTGTGAAGTGATTCTCAATTATTCTGTGGCAGCTGAAAAGAAGGTCAGCTAAAACAATGCAAACAAATCTGTGAAGC
This sequence comes from Tupaia belangeri chinensis, assembly GCF_000334495.1. Classification (NCBI taxonomy): domain Eukaryota; kingdom Metazoa; phylum Chordata; class Mammalia; order Scandentia; family Tupaiidae; genus Tupaia; species Tupaia belangeri. The sequence goes on from NW_006159859.1 coordinate 9,070,486, forward strand.
TAAACAGGAAACGACGCTGGACACTCCTTGCTGTCTTCTAGCATTCTCAATTTTGCTTCTGCTTTAAAAAGTTAACACGCACAAAGCGCATTACTGTTCTACAGCGAGGAGGCCCAGTAATGAGGTGTTTTCCCAGTTGAATCTGTTTCATCTCTGGCTTCCCATCTACAAATTCATCAAATTATGCAAGTGATTTCAGGATAACCCCTTCCCAAGTCCAGATCCCAAATAAATTATGAGCTGAACATGTAAGAATATTGGTAAATGTGGAAATGACCCCTGGCTTTCTGAACCTTTAATACCACGTCAATGCCTTTACTAAATGCACCAGTTACTGACAGGTAAACTGAAAACCTAGAAAACATTTTTCAGATTTAGAATTCTGTTTACCAAAGGACTATTCGGATTATATTAAATAAAGTGATATGCCACCTAAAATACTTAATATTAGTCCTTTCTTCACAGGAAAGCAAGGCTCAGAGAGGTTAATAAACTCGCTTGAGGCCACCAGAAAGCAACAGACCCACTCTGGGGCCTAAACTCTTTCCACTACAGGCAGTTTCTGAAACACAGGAGGAACTAAAAGTTTGCTCTTGCATTTTTTTATATATGGAAGGTGACTTAGTCCTATCTGACCTGGTTTTTTTCCTTTCTCATGGTCAGCACTATTTAAAGGCGTAAGTCTTCCCCACGAGTAAGCCATTCCTCCCAGGAAAGCCATCGGGTCAGTTCGCTTTCATTATAGTTTATCACATTGCAGTCTGCCTTTGGAAAGCTCAAATTTAAATCTGCTTCTCACGTTAGCCTGTCTTTTTCTAAATTATACTAGAATAGACTGGTTACTGCAAGAAGGGCCTCTGTGACGGGGTGGAGGCCGGGAACACAGTGAAAGGAGGCAAGGGGCTCCTAAGGTGGGACTGATATTAGTTATAAGAACACAAGCCTTTCCCCACCTGTGGTGGCGTGTAAGCTGCAGGTGCAGAACAATCTGGATCTCACAGGTACTCAGCTCTGGGTCACACTAGGTGCACCCAGCACAGTCTTGGACCCAGCAGGCAGCCCTGGAAAATACCCAAGTGCATGTGTGTGCGTGCCCCAAATCCCCAAAGAAACGGAGACTGCAGCATGGTCATTCTCTACGGCGGCCTTCTCACTCTCTGACAAGTACAAGTGCCCTCTGGCAAAATTAAAAAAGAAAAATCTAAATATTAAAATGTGCTATTTTCAGAAGTCCCATATTAGGTTTTTATGTGACATCTCATTTTAAACCCAGAAACTCTAAGAACAATTAGGGAATGATAGGAAACCAAATGTAGAGAATCAGATACAAGTTAAGAGTGAAGCTCCATTTCAAGAGCCTGACAAAGATGGACCGATATAAGGAGAGTATAGTGTTTCTCAAGAGTGTCTGATGACAGAATTATCTAGGCACTTCTTATAAATACAGATCCTAAGACACATTCCCTTCAAATTCTGGCTTAGTAGGTGGTAGGTGTGGATTGGGTGCCAAGCATCTGTACCTTAAGCACCTTCAGTGACTCTAATAATCAGCAAGTTTGGGGAAACAGGCTAAGGGGAGGAAAACAGCAACTTCTCCACAGGACCAGTTTCTACTCAAAGACTGTTCATCAGACTACCTGAAAACGAAACAGTAACTGAACGTGAGGTATTATCTCTAGAACACTGTTTATTTCAAGTCCAAAACACGAAATTACTCATTTTTAACAGACCACATAATTTTTACTGTGTATTTGGGGTTTCTCTATTAACAAGTGCAGATTTATTAGTGAACTTTAGGCGCGAATGATTCATATATATATATATATATATACACACATACACACACACACATACATACATATATATATATATATATAAAATCAGCATACTACAGAGGATGTGTACTTCAACAAATTTTTGTTTAGAAAATATTTTACATAAAAACACACAAAGCATTTACCAACACTCTTCAGTTTTCACAACCAGCCTTCTGCAAAGATCTGGTTGAAGAACACAATTTTCTACAAAACATTCCAAGATTGAATAGAATGTAGTTATTTTACATATTGAGCTTATTGTTGTAGATAAAACTTCCTTTCTTTGATGTCTTCTGCAATATATTATATCCATAAGGCAGGGCAAGTCTTTTAACTGGTAACTTGTTATATAAAATTGCTTTTTTTGGTACAACTTGTCTCCAACCAAGAACCTAAATAGTCAAGATGAAATAAAATAACTGACATACAGAGATTTTAGTGAGAACTTTTTGACCTAATAATGGAAGAATTTATTATCTATAAGTACCCTGTCCTGTCCTGCTCTGATTCAGTAACTACTGCCTGGAGTGCTATTCTAGTATAGTCAGTTGGCATCAAAATAAAAAGTACAAATATGTACATTTTAATGTCTCAATTCTTACCTGAATAATCTCAGATCTCTTGAGAATGTTCCACGGAGTGGTTTCTTCTTAAACTTATACTGAATGTGGTACAATGTGTACAACTTGGTTAACCAGTGCCTGCTTTTTATTCCAAGACTTTTCCTCATCTTGCATCAAATGCAACCTGACTGCCATATCTCAATGCACTGGCTTAGCGTTCTGTATACAGAGTCCAACTCAAGCTTATTTTGGTTTATTGTACATGCTTTATTAAAACGGTACTTGTATTTACAGTATCTGCAGAATCCCTTCCAAGGCGCGCTCACACACATTCAGACACAGCCACTCAGACATCCACACCACAGCCCGTGCACCCACACCGGTGAGATGTGAGGGTCAGACCCCTAAAATTAGGCAGCTGTTGGGGGATAAGAGTTGTCGATTTGTCTTTCAATTTTTTTTGAAAAGAGAAAAGCCTGGGGGAATGCATTTGGCCATTACAATGCTAATTTGTGTATTAACATATATGGCAGTTAACACTGAATATTCCTTTTACATTCTATGTACACAGAATGACATCAAGGTTTTGCAGTCAACAGAGTATTTCAACTTCAGTCTCAATGCTGCTTGTAGTGACTTCTAAATTCATGTAGGGGCTTTCCCTAAAAATAATTCAAGTCTATGTAAGTGAAATAAGGCACAATTAATATTGATTTGATCCAGGGGAAGGAAAGGGAAGAGAGAACTGGTTTCAAATGATCTTACTGTTGGAGAATTAATTTCAACTTAAATCCACTTGAAATCCCATCTCCTAATTTCCAAAGATTTCTTAGAAATAAAAAGTTTTTTCTTTTCCCTGACAAAGCCCAAAAAGAAAAATGTGGGAATTCACATTTTCATGTTTCAGTAGCCTAAACTACTCAAATTGATGTGCAATCCCCACCTCCCCTGTCCAGGTCTCCTCCCTCCTCCGATGCTAAAATGAAGACACAGCATATGAATAAGGAGTCCCTTGCTGTTTTTGAGGAGATCTGTACACTTGAGTAGCAAATACATGTCTGGTTGTTTATGATATATTACAAAAGGAAAAAAATAAAAGGGACAAAGTAACTTCGTAACTTCCTTGCTCTTCAAAAAATCCCTGTCTTTTCAGAATGATGAAGCCCCACCAGACATTACAAACAACTGCAATAAATGGTTTGGCAGCATAAATAATGTCTAGTATTCAAATCTTCAGAGTGAATCCCATTTATCTTGTACAGAATCTGTTGAATGTTTTTCGCAGCAGGTGAATCAAACCAAAGACGCTGGACATTCTGTGAAAGGGAGTAAGAATTGCAGTTCTGAAGGCCCCTGACTTTGGTTGTTTACAAAGTTCAATCCTGTTTATTGTGATCCTTGGTATCTTCTTCATCTGTATATTCTGATGGTTCTTCTCCTGGTTTTAGGAGTCTGCCTACATAATCATATTTTTCTGAAAGACACATCAAAAGAAAATGAGTAGTGGTCGAATTTATTTCACCATTCTATTACACAGAGGGAAGGCATTTGCCTCTTAGAATCATACAGAATAAACTAAGTTCTCCACAGATCTTTAAAAAAAATATCTATTAGTTTATTATTATTTTTTAATTCTTTCTATAGGGCACATGTGCTCACCAGAGAGAGTGCAAGAGAAGGTGAGAAAACAAGCTACCAGGTCCAGGACTCGAATTGTAGTAAGCGTTATGGGAATCCAGCACCTTAACCACCAGGCCACCTGCTAGCCCTCCCGTAGGTCTTTACACATATGTGAAGTCTGGGCAAAAAACAACATTAGGAAACAGAAGGCTTAAGAATTACTCATTAGAGAAGAGCAGCCTGCACCCATGTTTCTTAATTAAGTCTTATATCACAATCACTTGAAGATCTTTTTAAAAAATACACCCATCCAGGACCCAACCTAGAGCTAGCCCGCCCAGGCTCTTGGGCTGGGCCTGGAGATGTGTGCTTTGAGGCGGGTCTCACTCTAGGTGCACTGTGAATCTCAGAGTAGTTCTTTAACTCTTAATACCCCAAAATATTGTAACTAAAGAACTCAGCTGGCAATGGAGGAACTTTCCTATAGCTATTTAAAATTTAGAAACAGGCCCAGCTACAGTGGTGGGTGTTGTTAAGGCACTATACTCCATCAGCTAGGACCACATGAGAGACCAGGGTTCTGTTCCTGGTCCAACCGCAAGGCCAGGTGAGGTGACATGTGGTAAAATCCTACTAGAGAGGCTGAGAGGCTGAGGTAGGACAGATGTGACACAACAAGCCATCTTTTAAAAACAAACAACAAAGCCCCCACCCCAAAAAAAACTATAAATATATACATGGAACTTTTCATAGAAGTCAGATAAAAACAAAAAATGTAGGGCTAGTATCTTGGAGTGGAAAAGAGCATCATAAAGAAAATGGACTTTCCTCGTGCTGAAGGAGGGGGCGGAGAGTGTACGAGGTGGAGAATCACAGGGTAAGTAGGTCCAGCTGGGAAATACTGTTGGGGAAAAATGTGACACAGGCTAGCAGTCCTCAAGAAAACAGACTAAAGGAAGAGTTAAAAACCCATTTAATTATGGGTTACCCTGTTGCAGGGTGTGGCCCCCATCACACTCTTGTTCTCTCCCCTATCGACTCTTCTTACATCTATTATTTTGCTTGTTTTCATGTTATCAGGTGTTTAATTTAGAACATTGTATGTAGAAGATGATATGTGGTTAGTTGTTTCTTGGTCAGGAATCGAAACTTAGGTTAAGTGAATTAACTGTCAAGAGGATTAGACAGAGGACTGCTTCATACAGTAGAGCCAGTACCAGTGCCAAGAAGCTGGGGTAACTGTTCCAACGATCAGGTCAGGTAATAGCTGACACAGCACCACACAAGCAGAAAAAACTGATGGCGCAGGATGTAATCAAGTGAACAGTATTCTTCCTTCACGGTTCAAGAATAAGACCAACAAAATCATTTTGGAATAAATTATAATTACAATATCAATATCAGTAATCAATTCAGTTTTAAATAGAAGCTCTACATTAAAAAAATCTAATGAACATGCCTTAAAAGACGGAAAATGTCACAATTTTTGTGAGACTTGGTTTGTAATAATGCTTAAATGCAGATTTTCAAAAGAATTATTATATGTAACAATCTTATTCATACTTAGCAATTTTAAAGTATCATTGAATATTGATGGCATTCTTTGTCATTCTAAAGCACGTGAAGTAATATATACTTTGAACATATATTTAATTTTTCCAAAGAACCCAACAAAATAAAGGTACCTTTAAACTGCATTTCCCATTCTCGAACACTCTCCATTTGTACCGCGTTCAAATCTGAGAGATCATCATATTCATCTCTAAGTGCATCCTTATCTAGGCAAAATGTTGCCAGTCCTCTGGAGGCATCCCTACCAGCAAATATTCCATATGGACCCGCTGAAAAAAAAAAAAAAAGAAGAAGAAAAAATTACTTAGATTGCCTGACAGTATTTTAAAGTGTCTCAGAGGAAACATCAAAATAAAAAAACCTCACCATGACTTACTCTTGGTAAATAGCCTAAGAAGACACTTACTTGTCGGAAATCTGCCTTTTGACCAAAAGTAAGCCTTTTCTTAAAAAAAAAAAAAATTATTAACTTGATTTACTTATTTTAATTTGACCAGAAAGGGAACAGAGAGAGAGAGAGAGAGAGAGAGAGAGAAAGCAAGTCACCAGATCCAGGATAACTGTGGCTGGCCATGTGGCAGTCCAGTGCCCTTAACCACCATGACACCTGCCAGCCCCAAAAGTAAGCCTTTTTACTGAAACCCTAAATCTTAATTTCAATTACTTCTTTTTTTTTAAAGAATTATTTTATTTCACTTTATTCATTCATTCATTTCAATTTGACCAGAGAGGGACAGAGCGAGAGAGGGGGAGAAAGTAGGAAAGTGAGAAAGCAAGCTGCCAGGTCCAGCACACCAACCGTGGCCAGCCATATGGGAGTCTAATGCCCTTAACCACCATGCCACCTGCTGGTCCCTAAATTTCAATCACTTCTGACACCCCCAGGCTTGTATTCAGAACGAAACTGTGAGGTAATCAGGGAGAAGAGGAAACTTAACAGTTTAGAAAACAGTCTGCTAGAGAAAAAATGATGCTTTACTGACTGCTATTAATTAATAGTGGCATTTAAAAATAACCAACAGATCATCCATCCCATGGATATGCAGTATGTAAAGTTCAGGTGAACTATACACTGGGTTTAACAGCTGTGCTTCAGGGCTGGCCCTTAAAAATGGCATGGAGGGAGAAGCCATGTACATCTGAAGCATGCCCTGCCTGTATCAGGGACCAGTGCAGCCAAAACCTTTATTCTCCAACCTCACCTTCCAGACCCCAAAACCTAGAAGGGACAGGGAAATCACAGGCCCTTTCAGAAGCTGTCTACATCTAAGGCATGCCCTGCTCGTTATCAGGGATCAGGATAGCTGAAACCTTTTTTTTCTAGATGCAGGCTGTAATACATGAAATAAAAACCTCCCTGGTAAGTACTAAAAGCAGACGGTTAGGACCAGCAGATGGTGTAGTGGTTGTGTCGCTAAACTACCATGTGGTCAACCACAGTTTGAGTCCTGCACCTGGGGGCTTGAAGCTCATGATGGGTGCATGTGTGTGCATGCCCCAAATCCTGAAAGAGTGGAGGAGAAGGGACTGCAGTGTGGTCATCCACCCTGGGGGATAATTTCTCACGTTCTGTCTCTCTGGCAAGCATACATGCCCTATACCAAAAATATCTCTAACAAAGAAGAAGAAGAAGAGGAAGAAGAGGAAGAAGAAGCAGATTAGATTATGCAAAAGATGGAATCTCAGATGTAGAAGACCTCTGATGTAGAAAAAAAAATCACCAAAAAGACTGAGAAAATAACCACCCAAAATGAGAATATATGAGAAATACTAGATACCATTAAACCAAATATCCAGACTGGTATCCTAGAAGGTGAAGAAACTAATAAGGGCATTGATAATCTATTCCATGAAATCCTGGAAAAAAACTTTCCAAATCTAGAGAAATATTCAAATGTCTAGACTCAAGAAATACAAAGGATCTTTGGGACCAGCAGTTGGTGTAATGGCTATGTCGCTGGACTCCCATGTAATGAACTGTGGCTCGAGTCCTGGACCCGGTGGCTTAAACTCATGCCAGGTGTGTGTGCGTGCTTGCCCAAGATCCCAAGAGGAGAATGGCGGAGAAGGGATTGTAGCATGGCCATTCCCCCCTGGGGGGTGACTTCTCACTTTCTGTCTCCCTCTGTCTTTCTGGTGAGTGCACGTGCCCTATAGCAAACAAAACAAACCAAACAAAAGAAACACAAAGGATCCCAAACAGAATCAACCTGAGAAGATCTTCTCCATGGCACATCATAGCCAGACTGATCAAAATCACAAAGACAAGATACTAAAATTGGCAAGAAAGATATGTCAAGTTACCTACAAAGGTTACTCTATCAAGCTAATTTTGGGCCTCTCACCAGAAACAATGCAAGCAAAGAAAGAATGGGAAAATATATTCAAAGTTGTCAATGAAAAACAATTTCAACCAAAATTACTATACTTGGCAAGATTATCCTTCAAATGGCGAAAAAGAAAAAAGATAAAACGTTCTCAGATAAACAAAACCTGAAAGAATGTACCTACACCAAGCCAGCTTTTCAAGAAGTTCTGAAGGGAGTACTATATCAGGAAAACTAAAAACAGACAGACAAAAAATGGTCAACTTAATGGTAGTTACAAGACCGGAAATATCTATGATAGCACTGAATGTTAATGGATTAAATTCTCCAATCAAAAGGCAAAGACTGACTGAATGGATAAAATAATAGGATAATAGAAGATTTCTATCTGCTGCCTGAAAGAAACACACCTCATGAATAAAGACATACATAGACTAAAAGTGAAGAGCTGAAAAAAGGTATTCCATGCAACAGAAAACTAAAAAAGGGCTGGAGTCCTGAAGCTGATCTCAAACAAAACAGACTTTTAGACGAAAACTGTAAGAAAGACAAAGAAGGGTACTACATAGTGGAAAAAGGCCTAATTCATCAAGAAGATATAATGCTTTATATACCTATGCACCCAATTTAGGAGCACCTGAATACATAAAGGAGATTGCTAGATATAAAAGGAGAGATAAACTGCAACACATTAATTGTTGAGAATCTTTTTTTTGGAGGTTTTTTTTTTTTTGCTATAGGTCGCGTGCGCCCTATAGCTCGCCAGACAGAGAGACAGAAAGCGAGAAATCACCCCCCAGGAGGGATGGCCACGCTGCAATTCCTTCTCCTCCATTCTCCTCTTGGGATCTTGGGCACGCACACACACGTGCCCGGCATGAGTTTTAAGCCACCGGGTCTGGGACGCGAACCGTCGTCGACTACATGAGAGTCCAGCGACATAGTTATTATGCCAACTGCTGGTCCCAATTCTTGAGAATCTTGACCCCCTTATTATCTCTTTTAGATAGATCTAGACAAAAAAAAAAAAAAAGAACAGAGATACAAGATCTAAACAATACCATAAATGAAATGGACTTGACGGACATCTATAGGACCTTTTGCCCCCAAACCATGAAATATGGAAAATGGTGAGGGATACTTAAGACAGTGTGGGAAAAGGGTGGGAGAAGGGGGAGAGTATGAGGAAAGAAATTAAAGAGAAAAAGAGAGAGGCAAGACATTTAAGGGACACAGAAATGAATTACTTTTTTTTTTTTTTTGATGATAATGTGTATAGTATCCTGAACTGGACTGGTGTGAAGTGTATTCATGCTGGGTAAATTAACTTTACAAGCTCAGTGATGTATATTGATTGAATGTATAAAATAAAATAAAGAAAAAAAATGGTGTGGAGGTTAAGGCACTGGGTCTCACATGGCTGACTACATGGTTCAAGTCTTGGACCTGGTGGCCTGAAAAAAAAAAATCACGCTGGGCAAGTATATGTGCTCGTACAAAATCCCAACAGAACACTGAAAGAGAAAAGACTGTGCCATGGCTATCCCCTGTGGGGGATCATTTCTCACTTTCCCTCTTTCTCAGATTTAATTTTGTCTTCAATCTTGGTCTATAGACCAAATATATATTATTATTTTGGTTTAAGATGTTTTCAAAAGAATTAAGTCCTAATAAATAAGATTTCCAAAACCCATAATTTTACAAAAGAAAAAAACTTCTTCCTGAAGTTTAAGTTATCCATATATGACAGTGGTCATTTAAGAGAAAATAATTTTAAACCCAGGACTACTTACTGGCCTCACTACTATGAACAAGAGTGTTCAATAAGAGGGCTTATTGTCCAGTTAAAAGTATGACATGTTTTTTAAGGAAAAGTCAAGAAAAACGGGAAATTCCTTTATTTTTAAGTAGAATAATTATTATATCCTTACTCAAATTTAAAAGCATTTAGAAAATTTTAAGTTATGTATCAAAAAATATGTATACATTTGGGAGTAGAAATCAAAGCTGTACTTAAAGTCTAAATACCTAATAAAGACTAATGTGAATTACAAATAGCAATGCACAGTAAAGTTGAATAGATATAAGAAATCTTTTTTTCTTTGGTAATTTGCAGGAGGACACACAGACAAGGAAAACAGGAAAACACCCTGCAAAGGGGATAATCATGCTACAATCCCTTCTCCACTTTTCCTTTTGGGATTTTAGTCATGCATGGACACTCCAGCACTTTAACCATGCTGTCAGTCACCTGAGATCCAGCTGCCTTAACCACCATGCCACTGGCTGGCTCCAGATTTAAGAAACTCTAAAAAGTTTACTGCATAGAACTAAAAGTGGCACTAAGAATAATCTTCAAGTGGTATTATTAGATACTGATAAATGAAAGTAAAGATAATAGTTCTGGTAAAGTATAACTATTAATATAAACTTAGGCTACCATTTTATATTTTCAAATGAGTCTATTATGTAAGAAAATGGGACATTTCCAGCCTTGGCCCCAACCCTGTAGCCATCGCAATGTTGATGTCCAAGAAAAACCAGACTGCCTTCTATAAACTCTTTAAGGAGAGATGGTGGCCAAAAAGGCTGTCCATATGCCCAAGCACCTGGAGTTGGCAGACAAGAATGTGCCCAACCTTCGCATCATGAAAGCCACGCAGTCTCTCAAGTCCCAAGGGAATGTGAAGGAGCAGTCTGCCTGGAGATACTTCTGGTACCTCACCCATGAGGGCATCCAGTATTTCTGTGCCTGTCTCCACCTGCCCTGAGATGGTGCCTGCCATCCTGCGCTGGAGCCGTCCTGAGACTGCAGGCTCGATCCGAGGTCTGGAGGGCAACCTGCGAGACTCACAAGAGGGGAAGCTGACAAACACACCTACATGGTGCTGTGGCCCCTGGTGCCGACAAGAAAGTCAAAGCTGGGCCTAGTCAGCAACTGAATTCCAATCTAGAGGCGGGTTTGGTCATGGATGTGGCCAGCTGCAGTAAAACTGAAGATTATTTTGTGTTGAATAAACCTGTAGCCAGAAAAAAAGGAAATGGGACACTACCACTGGCCAATGTTTGCAGCTTTTAAACTTTGCCCAACTATTCTGACATTCAAAAGGACAGAGGACGTTAAACATTTAGGAAAAGAAATTCAAAACTGTTTTAATTGACAGAGTAAAATCCAAAGTTCATTAAATAGGAGTTAATTATTTTGGAGGAAATGTTAACTTCTAAAATTAAGCAAGAATGGTCCCCAAGGAAAAGAAAAGTAGTCCACTCTAGGGTTGTGTTTCTTTTTTTCCTTTCTGGCAGAACTCTACATGCTTTGTGTCAATGAATGCTTTCAGGCTTTTTTTATACACACACACAGCAATATGTATAAAATATATATTTAACATGTATATATTTTACATATAGCTAAATGTACATATATATTTGTGGAAATATGATTTTGTTTCTTAAACAATGATAAAAAAATCTATAAACATCAAATAGTTAGCCTCTTAAAGCTACCCAGACCAATACTTAAAAACTTAAAATAGCAACAAGTGAAACATACAAAAGAAAAAATAAGACTGATCAAGGCTATAACCACCCACAATTGGACAATGATAGCTCTGACTTTTTAAAGAATTTTCCAACAACCTCACTTGCTTCCCTCCATAGTTCACGAATGGGATAGCTCTTTGCCTTCCTCATGTGCCAGAGATGTTAAGTGTTGTTGCCACAAAAATGGTAACTGTGTGAGGTAATGAATATGTTAGTTAATTGACATGTAATTTTACCTGTCATTTTGTCAAAATTTAAGGAAAATAAAAACAAGAAACAGGAACAGAGGCCTTTAGTGACTTGCCTGTAAGAACTGGAAGTACTATTTACACTTTTTTTTTTTTTTTGCCAGAGGGCACACACACTAGGTGGAGAGAGATTAAGAGGGAAAGGTGGGTTGGCAGGTGGTGTGGTGGTTAAGGGCACTGGACTCCCACAGGTTGACCAAAGTTTGGGTCCCAGAACTGGTGGCTTGCTTTCTCATTTTCCCTCTCTCTGTCTCTTTCTCTCTCTCTCTGGTCAGATTAAAAATAAATAAATAACAATTCAAAAAAAAAAAAGAGGGAAAGTGAGAAAGCACCCCCCCCATGGGCTATGGTCACTGTGTAATCCCTTCTCCTCCATCTCTCCCTCCTTTTGGGATTTTGGGTACACATGTGCCTGGAATATTTTTGAAACCACAGGGTCCAGGACTTGGACTGCATAGTTGGCTATGTGGAATTCAGCTGCCTTAACTACCATGCCAGGGGCTGGCCCCTATTTCTACTTTTCTCAGGAAGCCTTTAACTTCTGAAAAGGTTTTTTTTGGTAAATCAAAATCCTTGCTCTTTCCTATAAAAACCTTTAACATAACATTAAGAAATTAAGTTGGGGGCCAGCCAGTGGCACAGTGGTTAAGGTGGCTAGATCCAACATGGCCCACTAGATGGTTCGAGTCCTGGACCTGGACTCTTGAAAAACATGCCAGGAGCATGTATATGCGTGCCCAAAATTTCAAAAAGAGATTGGAGAAGGGACTGTGGAGTGGCCACCCCCCTTGGGGGGTACTTTCTCTCGCTCCTTCTCTGGCAAGTACACATACCCTATGGCAAATTAATTAAAAACAAAAAACAACTCAAGTTGGCACTGGACAAGTGGTTCTGAGAAAGTAGGATCCGAGGTGTAACAAAAGTACATTTCTCTGGGTTAGCAGTTGGCCAAATGGCTATGTCATTGGACTCCCATGTAGTTGACCATGGTTTGAGTCCCAGGCCTGGTGGCTTAAACTCACACCTGGCGTGTGCATGTCCAACATACCGTGAGGATAATGGAGGAGAAGGGATTGCAACTTGGCCATTTCCCTTGGGGGGTGATTTCTCACTTTCTGTCTCTGTTTCTCTCTGGCTTTCTGGCGAACACATACACCCTGTAGCAAAAACCTCTTAAAAATGAACATTTTCTGCTGAGAATTTCCCCTTTAGGCTCATTTCTAGTGGGTCGAGATAGCTCCGTGTCTATTTCTCTCCATTTGTCTGTCACTCCTGTGTCTCCCTGCGACTTAATAAAAAAAAGTACATTTCTCTGCATTCTTAATGCAACCAAACATACCTGAGAAATCAGCGCTATATCCCCATTCCACTCCCTCATGTAACAAACTTAAATGTTACCAATCCTAATATTTTGGTAACTATATCTGGCTCTCTGTAATATTAAAATAACAAGGAGCTACCCAACGAAAGCAAATTGAAAATGGCATTAAGTCTTTAGGTATGGTATAATTTACAAAAAAGACAGGCTTATATAAACTGTTCTGGATATTTTTCACTGTTAAGGCTCATTTATATGTTAGCTGTTCAGCGTTAACTAAGATAATTAAATATATTCTGTTGCCTTACCATAACAATGCTGATATAAAAAGATTCACAATTTCAAGAAAATTCCTGCTACAAAAAATGAACAGCACTTTCAGCCAAAGCAGATTTCCTTAAATGTACTTCCTTAACAAATATTCTAGGATATTATTTTAATGATTATTTTAAAGATACTGTTAAGTATATTGGGATGACAGTTAAACTTCAGATTTTGCAATCAGTCAACCCAATTTTATGATCTTTAATGTTAAAAAATCTATGAGTTACTGTACCCTAAAACTGCTAACTTTAATACAATTAAAATAGGGTGACACTCTTAATAACGCAACATATGCTCATTGTAAATATTAAAAACAAACAAACAAAACAGAAAATCCGAGGAATAAAATATGAAACAGATAATATTGTGAATATTAGGGTGATACGTAGTTACATTAGTATTTTTTTTTTTTTTTGAGAGGTTTTTCACTATAGGGTGCGTGCGCTCGCCAGACAGACAGAGAGAGACATAGAGACAGAAAGCGAGAAATCCCCCCCGGGGGGGGGGATGGTCATGCCGCAATCCCTTCTCCTCCATTCTCCTCTCGGGATCTTGGGCATGCACGCACACGCGCCTGGCGTGAGTTTTAAGCCACCAGGTCTGGGACGCGAACCACGGTCGACTACGTGGGAGTCCAGTGACATAGCCATTACGCTAACTGCTGGTTCCCGTTACATTAGTATTTGTGAAGAGAAATAGTCCATTAATATTTTAGCTATTTCCATGGTTTAAAACAATAGCTCTGAGCCAGCCCCAAAGCTTACTGGATAAGGGAGCTGGATCCCACATAGCTAAACGCAGTTCAAATCCTGGCTACGCAGCTTGAAAAACACACCAGGTACTTTGTATGCACATGCCCAAATTGCTGATAGGATGAATAGAGAAGAGACTGTGGTATGGCCATGCCCATAGGGGGATGCTTTCTCTTTTAAATGCACATACCCAGTTTCCTGGCGTGTTTTGACAGCATCCTTTTGGAATTATTAAAGCAGGTTTTTAAAGTATCCTATTTGGTATGGGGTAATTTATTTCAAGAAGATCATGTCTAAGAAGTGAGGCAATACATAAAAGTGATTAGTGAAGTCAAACTAATATGCTTTTATACTTTGGTCCAGAAGTCCCAAGGTCGTCAGAGAGAAGGTACGTGTTGGAGCGAGGGTTAATGGGTGGAATAAAAAAGGAAAGAGAGGACTGAAAAATGAAAACCCCAGGCCTGAACTACTTGTGGAAATAGGGCCTTAGTTTACACAATCTGTGTGGAATGAGAATTCTAAGGTGCAAAAATAGCACTGAAATACCTATATGAATGAAGAATAATAAAGATAATACTTGGAATATTAGGAGGGAAAAAGATTAGTCTATAAATGATGTTGGGACAACTGGATGAGTCTTCTGTTAAACAAAACCAGGCCAGCAGGTGGCGTTATAGTTAGGGTGCTGGATCCCACATGGTGACTGGACAGTTCTGGACCCAGAAATTTGAAAAACATGCTGGGAGCATATGTGTGCCCAAAATCCTGAGAAAAGAATGGAAGACAAAGAATTGTGGTGTGGCCATCACCCCATATAGGGTGATTTCTCACTTTTCCCCTATCTCTGGTGAGTGCACACACCCTGTGGCAAAAATCTAAAACAAAACCAACCGCATAAAAGCTGGATCTTAATTTCACATCTTAAAGCAAAATCAATCAATTTCAAATGGAACTAAAAAAATCCTAACCATAAAAGTACTTAAGAAACTAGAGATTTGCTTTACAATCTTTAAGTGCAACATGCCTGTAAGTATGACACATAACTAAGCAGTCATAAACAAAAAGATAAATTTGCATACATAAAATAAAAAGTTTTGCATGGCTTAAAAAATGACAAATAAGTAAACAGACTAGCACAGGCTGATTTATTTTTAAAAACTGTCTAAAATCTATCAGAAAAGATAAAATCATGATTGAAAAACTGTGGCAAAGGAGGTATGAGTAATTTGTAGAGAAAGATACAAATGACTCACATTTTTTGAAAAGCTATCCAATCTCATTAAGAAAAAAAGAAATGTAGATTACAATGATATTGGAAGGGCCAGCAGGTGGTACGGTGGTTGAGGCACTGGACTCCCACATTGTGGCGTGTTTTCTCACTTTCTCCCTCTCTCTGTTGCTCTGTGGCGAGCAAAGCAGCCTTATAGCAAATTAAACATAATAATAATAATAGTAAAACAATAAAGATATATGATATTGAGATACCATTTTAACCTCTCAGATTGAAAGAGCCCAACAAGTTTTATATCACATTTTTGGCAACAGGGTGAGAAGTAGGCATTTTCATGAAGTATATACTGGCCTAACTCTCTGGAGAGCAATTCAGAAATAAGTATCTAAATTAAAAATGTCCATACCCTAAGCCTCAGTGCTTTTACTTCTAGGAATTTTTAAAATAATTTTATTCACATGTGCAAAATGGTATGTATATGAGTATTTATTGCAGTATCATGTAATAACAAGAAATTATAAACAAATATTCATTAACAGTGGATGTTAAATTATGACATACTCATATAGAATATTATACATGTAATCAAGAATGAGATAGTTTCTCTACACTGATATGAAAGGCTCGCTAAATATTAAAATATTGCAAAGGTATGTACAGTGTGCTATAATTAGTGTGTGTGTGGGGGGAGGTACTGATTCACATGCTTGTACCTGTACAGAATAGCTCTGAACAATACTCAGACTGGTTTCTTGCCATGGTGGCTGAAGTAGGTGGGAAGGAACTTTTTTTTTTTAACCATGTATATACCCTTCTGAATTTTATAACTTGGGCCCCTATTACCTAATCAACAATCATTTCTTTTTCTTGCCAAGGGCATCTGTGTGAGCAAGAGAGAGTGCACAAACACATCAGGGTACAGGCATTCCACAATCCTTTTTCCTTCATTCCCCCTTCCCATCAGATTTTGGGCACATTGCAACAAGTGCCAATGTAGTTTTTCAAGCCTCTGGGGTTTGATTCAAACTGTGGTTAGCCAGGTGGGATCTGTCCCCCTTAAGTGCTATGCAAAAATAAATTTTTAAAATCTTGCATGGGGGTCATATTTTGAAGTATACCCCAACCCTCTACAGGAATACTCCCACAACCTAGGTCTCACAGAATAGCTAGGAAGTATACCAAGAAACAAAACCTGCCTCTGTAAGACACTTCACTGGCATTTGACATTAATTCATGGGAAAGAGAGAGATCTACTATGACATCCCACTATGGCCCAGCCATGGTGGTGCAAGTAGTAGGGGCAATACTATGTGATGGCGGGAGGCCATTTGGGGAAGGCCCTATGCCTGTTTGACTCTGGGGCCTACCTGAACACACCAGGTGTGCTATGGGGATGCCTGTGATCTTGACTTGGCCGCAGAGCTGAGGGGAGGATCACAGCAGAGAGACTCTGTTGAGGATTCCTATCTCTGTCCCTCTCTCTTCCATGAGGGAAATTAACAAACTTGAAAACCAAAAACCCTCAGTAACTTCTAGTTCATGATAAAAATTATAAACTACATCAAAAATAACGGAAGAACTGGTATCCTGATAATAAATAGTAATGTCAAATGGCAGTGAAGGGTCTTACAGAGACAGTTTTTTCTAATTCACACTAAAATGTTACTTGGCTACAAGTCTTATATTGGTCACAAGGATAAGAGTGTCTACAGCAAAAACTTTAAGCAATCAGCCAAAGAATAGAGATAAAATGTATCTAAATCAGTAAAAAAAAAAAAGTAGATTAAAAAATATCAATCTGAGAATAGAAAACTGAGTAAAAGAGAGGAAGAACTCACAAAATAAGAGTAGACATAAACCTAAACAAACCACTAATGACAAAAAATATAAATTGATTAAACTATTAAAATACAAAATGGTGGTACTAGATTTAATAAACAAAAATCCACCTATATATTATTTATGAGAAAAATAAAACACAGGTCAATTGCAAGTAAAGGGGTGGAAAAAGAATAACTGGATTAATTAGTACTAATAAAGCGCCAGCTCTGTGGTCTAGTGGTTAAGGTTGCCAGAATCCACATGGCTGACCAGGTAGTTCGAGCCCCCAACTCTGTGGCTTCAGAAACACGTCAGGTGTGGGTATGTGTATGCCCAAAATTCAGAAAAGAGAGAGCCAAGAGAAGGGACTGCAGCATGACCATTTCCCATGTGGATTGCTTTCCCTCCCCCCATGTCTCTGATGAGTGCACACACCCTCTAGCAAACAAAACAGAAAATCGAAAAAACAAAGCTCATCAACTAAAAGCTGAAGTCAAATCTGAAAACCAACAATGGTGGTAAGGATGTTTCTAATATTGTCAGTGCTAGATGACTTGAATTTGTTCAGTACAGTTAAAGTATGGTAACAATCTGGCTCCAGAAGACTTCACACTCAATTTTTAAAAAGTTTTTATTAACATTATTAAATTTGCTATATAGGGTTCATATGCTCATGAAAGAGAGAGAGAAAGCAAGCCACCAAGTCCCCAGGACTTGAACCTCAGCCAGCCATGTGGGAGTCTAGCAACTTAACCACCACGCCATCTGCTGACCCCTCACACCAAGTTTTTGTGTGGCTGACTCTCTCAGATTTTTGCTGAATTTTGCCCCCCTTTCCTTGATAATCTAAGTAAGGTATCTTTCGTAACCACCGAATATAAATGAAGTTCTTTGTCATCTGCTGTTATTAAGTTCCTTCATAGCAAGCATATTTAGTATAGATTCAATTACATACTGAAATGCTTGCTTACTGCCTGTTTTTTCAGTAGACCATTAACTCCACCAGGTTATGGCTGCATCTGTTTTGAAAACTTAGGTAACTCCATTACTCACATCTTTTTTAAGGCTTTATCATAATAAAATTCAGGGAATTCTTAGCACTTAAAAATGGAGATGAGGGGTCAGCAGGTGGTGTGGTAGTTGTGGTGTAGGATCCTACATGGCTAAATTCATGGTTTGAGTCCTGAATCTGGCAGCATGATAAACATGCCAGGCATGGGTGCATCCTGGCCACAATCCCAGAGGGAGAATGGGGGAGAAGTGAAATCCACACTAAAGATATGTAGATGGCCTATAGACTCCAAAGAACACAAGAGTATACAGTATACAGTGATGTCTGTCCTGGGTATAGAGGTGGAGAAGTGGTCTATGTCAGATTGCTGAAAGACCAATTAGAAGAACTTGAAAAGCCAACTCCAGTTGTTTCTAACTCTACTCCTTTCTTCCACCCAAAATAACATCTTCTGGTCTCACACTTGCTTTAAGCTATTGTTCTATCATTTGCTTTAGTCTTTAACACACCTAAAATTTTCTCAAAGATTAAACAGTATGATGATGTTGAACTAAGAGGAACCAACCAATTAGGTACTGTAAAAATAACTAAATTTCACTAAAATTGAATTTTAAGTAAATTTTATTACTTTAATAACAGTAGAAATTTGAGCAGATGATCAAAATAACTCTCCTGATCCTTTCCTTACTAGTAGGAAATCAATGGGAATGTATGGGAATTAGCCCAGACAGACCCAGTTGGCCTCAAAGTGAGAAAGTGGGATGAAAAGTAGGTAGTGTCAACATTAGGACATCCCTTTAGGAAGGAATAGGTCAGGCTGTGTCCAGTCTTTATGTTGCAACTCTGGTTTCAACTGCCATTTTACAAACTAAAAGGTTAAGCCAAAGTTAACACACTGAAAATCAAGTTTAATGAGGAGGAAAAACAAAGATACATGTGCTCCTTTCCCTAACCTTCTGAATATTAGGTACCGCATGGAGTACTTCTTACATGACTTTTTTTTTAAAAGAGATTTTTGCTATATGGTATATGCGCTCACCAGAGAGACACAGACAGAAAGTGAGAAATCATCCTCCAGGGGGGATGGCCACACCATAATCCCTTTTCCATTCTCCTCTCAGAATTTTGGGCATGCACGTACACGTGCCCAGGATGAGTTTTAAGCCTCCGGGTCTGGGACTTGAACCACAGTCTACTACGTATGAGCCCAGCAATGCAACCATTATGATATCTGCAGGTCCCGACATTTTTCTTTTCACTGAAATTTAAGTTGGAAAAAATATGGGTATGCTGTATGTTGAAAACTACAGAATAAGAGAAAAGCAATATATCTAAGTTTCAGGAAAGTGAGATAAACTATCAAAAAGAACAAGTGTATACGTTTCTGCCATCCCAAAGATTAAATATAAATTACACTGTCTTTTGAGTCTTCAAAATCTATTGACTTTCTAAATATGAGAAATTTGTGGACAGTTTATATGGTGATACCATGGGAAGGGATGACCACTAAAGCCAGTTAGATCTAAATTTGAATTTTTCAATGTTGTCCCTTACTAAATACATGATTTTTGGCAAAACCTCTCTGAATTTGTTTACACATCTGTAAAATAGAAATATTACATATCCAATTGGGCAATTTGAAAATTAAATAAACCAAGTAAATGGGCGTTTTCTTCCACTCTTGACTTCCAGAATCAATGCTGTTCAACAGAATTCTCTGGGAAGATGAAAGTACTTTGCAAAGTACTGTCCAATATGTTAGCCATTTGGCTGAGCATTTGACCAGGTAGCTACTGGTTACTAAGAAACCCAACTAATTGAATCTAATTTTATTTAAATTTAACTAGCCACTTATGGCTACTATTTTATTTTTAATTGTCAAAGAGAGTGTGTGCTCACCAGTGAGAGAGGAATCAACCTGTAATAGGATGTAATCACATTGCAATCACTTCTCCTCCATTTCTCCATCAGAATTTGGGGCATGCATGTGCATGCATGCCCAGCATGTTTTTCAAGCTGCCAGGGCCAGGTTTCGAACTGCAGTTGGGCCATGTAGGATCTGGCTCCCTTAACCAGTAGGCTATGGGGCCAGCCCATGAATATGAGCTTCTTTGAGGCTTTAAAACCTTACAGATGGGGTATAAAGAAAAACAACAGTAAGATTCTTTTCACATTGATCCCAGAATGCAGTTTAATAGAAATAGTGTAGATAAGTCTGTGGTCAAATACATCTGGATTTATCAGATATACCTCTATGACTCAAGCCAATTACCTAAAATACCAAAGCTCAAATTCCCAATGCATAGGACAGGAACACTTACCAACTTCACTGAGGAATGGGAAGAAGCCAAATTAAGTGGATTTATTTCAGCAGGTGTTTAATAAATCTGTTTTCCTTTCTCCTCCTATATTCATTGTCTCTTTCCTCACATGCTGGCTAAGTGCCAAAACTGTTACTAAATGTAGTATTTACAAATGTAGTTAATGCAAACTGTTTGCCAAAATGTGTTACTCCACTAAATAAAATCATCAATATTTCATTTTTAAGAAACTTAAATCTGAAAATGAGTGACTTAAAAAATAGCATGTTTGGGAACCAGCAGTTAGCGTAATGGCTATGTTGCTGGATTCCCACGTAGTCGACTGTGGTTCGCGTCCCGGACCCAGTGGCTTAAAACTCACGCGGGGCGCGCGTGTGCGTGCATGCCTAAGATCCCGAGAGGAGAATGGAGGAGAAGGGATTGCGGCGTGACCATCCCCTCTGGGGGGTGATTTCTCGCTTTCTGTCTCTATGTCTCTGTTGGTCTGGCAAGCGCACACGCCCTATAGCGAAAACCTCTCAAAAAAAAAAAAAAAAAAAAAGCATGTTCAACGTCATGGGAAAATCTCACTAATCTTTAATCCTAAAACTATTACTGTAAAATGGAAGTAGATATTGGTTCCAAATAGAAACTGTTTTCTAGCTCTCTCAGTTCATTGTTTTAAGCTACCAAGATTCTCAGATAAGGATTACTACTTCTGAAATTATTCTGCTACAAAATTGCTTGAGGATGAAAATAAAAATTAAAACTGAGTCAATACTTCTTTTGAAGTCAGAAATTTGGCTGAGACTTTTGTAAAGTCTTACTACATTTTCTACTAATGTGAAAGAGCAACGTATTTTAAAAGCCCAGAAGATGACTTAGCTATTCTTAAAAGTTTCTTTGTAATAATAGAATATTCCAAATTATCTCTACTAGGTTGTTGAGCAATACCTAGGATAAAATAACCAAATACCACTCTTAAGCTATTCATGAGAACCTATGAATTGATGCTAACTTAAAACTGACTTCTCCATTGTTATCTGAGGAGTACCCCCTCAATGCTCAAGTCACACAAAAAGCCATCTACATTACACCTATGACTCTTACTTTAATTTTTAATTTCTGTCACAGAACATTTGCCATTGGAAGATGCCCAACTGTGTCTGTGAGTGTTTCGCCTAGTTATTTTTGGAGCGTGCCAAGTCATAATGTGTGAAGACTCATGCTTCTTTGTACTAATACTTCTGTTTGCTTCATTGTCAGTTTAGACAAGGAATACACAAAGGGAGATCTTTTGGTTGAGTAAGCTCTATATTAAAAATTTAAACTGGTACACAATTTCTGATCACTGGACACATTCTAATACAAATGGGGAAAAAAACTTCAGGTACAAAATACTATGTAAACCCTGATGTAAAATTTATTTAATTTGGTTGGTTTAAATACTGTACTTCGGCCCTATTGTCCCATGTGCTCTTAAGCAAATAAAGTATTAACTATTTCTGGTGATAAAAGCAGAAAGAGATCAGGTGTTCATATCTATTTAACAAGTAGCAAGTAACTCAAACTAACTTAGTAGGATTGAATGTATTAGAAATATTGTACAAACCACTTTGAAATAAATCGTTCAAAACCATCCAAGATATCAGAAAATCTCCATTTTTACATCTCTGTTCCAATGAACACACCAAAGCCTTTCTAAACTATCTGTTAGCCAGCAAGTACTGAAATCAGAAGTATGTATTTGCAAGTGTCAATAAATCTCATGTGTTAACAGATTAAATCAAGGAAGAAACCAGCTTGTTTCTGGATTGCCAATCCTCCTGACTTTAAGGCTTGCAAGGACTCTTCAATAACAGGTCACTTTATGTCTCTAATTTTATTTATTCTTGAAGTTACTTTTTAAAAGCTTAGTATTAATCAACACAATACTAGGATGTACAATGTTGCTCAATTTTATGGTGTGCCAACAGGTTCCATGAGTCTTAAGTTTATTAGTATAACCTCAAATGTATGCTACGACTACACTGTAAAAGACCTTCTAAATCAACTACCTATATATACAGTTTTCTGAAAGCAAACTTCTGAAAGTCTTTCACATACAGGACTGGTGCATGGCAGTATGTATTTATAGTTGAGTTTTTTCTCCTCAGTTCTGCTAAGTGAAAACACAGTAAGTCATTATCAACCTGCAGTTGAATATTTGTCTTACTATCCTACTAGCATTTTTTAAAAAAGGAAGGAAAGAAGGAAAAAAGGGACTTAAAAAGAAAAAAAAAGAAAAAGAAAAAAGAAAGAAACCAGACAGACACGCCTGCTGAGTATGTGAACTCCAACCCCAACATTCAGGCCGAATATCCTTGCCAGTCTTACTAAGATCTGCATTCTGGTCCATCCTTATCTCACCTACATTGTTAATCTTGGAAAGCATCTCCGAACTAAAACTGGTTTTAAAAAACTGAGTCGGAGTTGTTGCTTATACGTCCGGACTTCAGACTCGAGGGCATGGGACTTGGGACTACGTGTCCCTAAACGTGGCCTCGTGGGGAGTACTAAAGAGGGCAAAAGGAGACCATTGGCAAAAAATGGTGAAGAAAAGGAAGCTGTCAATCACTGGGACCAAAACTTTTGGTCCTTACTTTAGAAATATCCCTTCCCTCCATTCCCACCCATTCAAGGAATCGGAAAGATCGGAAAAGGTGGGGGGCCAGCGAGACTGGCGACAACTTTAAGGATTTTGAGAAATACAGCACAAGAAAAGGCTGCGAGTTGAAATGGATGGCAGAAAGATGAATGCTGAGATCTATCTGGTCTTTGGGGCGCCAGGGGACCCCGACTTTGGGGGCAAAGCTTGAGGCACCGGCGGCTGGGGGCGTGCGGGAGGCTGGCAGTCCCAGGTACCGCAGCCAAGGTGCGAGGGTCCAAGTGACCAGAAAGCTGGGCAAACTACCCCGGTGCCCACGGGCCTTCCCGTCGGAAGGGGGTCGTGCTTGAGTTGCAGGGGGTCCTCCCCTCCCTTCCAACTCCTCCTCACCCGGGCCGTAGAACTTGCTGCCTTTGGTCACGTCGAAGACTTTCCCATTGACCGCGAGCAGGATGCGCGGCGTGCGGGACCCGTCGTATTGGCGCAGCTGTTCCAAGCTGAAGTCCCGCTTCTTCATACGAGGCAAAGCGGCGGCGGGGCTCTCCTCGCCCGCCCCGGCCCCGGCGCCCAGACCCCGCCGCCCCCAACGCA
>NW_006159859.1:9094348-9113201 GCF_000334495.1 Tupaia belangeri chinensis
GGCCCTCCCGCCGGGGGGCCCCCCCCAGCCAATAGCGTGAGGGACGGGGGCGGGGCCATGCCGGCTCCTGATTGGGTGTTGACGGGGTAACGTTGTCTCGTTCTCTCCCTTCTCCTCCCTTCTTTCGCTGGCCGCGCTCGCGTGCGAAGCCCCGCCCACCTCGCCCCACACTTCCCCGCTCTAGCTCTTCGGCTTGTCTCGATGAAGTAGGCGAAGGGGGTGGGTCTGAGGGAAAGATGCTGCGCCGGACGCGCGCGCGCGTGGGCGGGGCGAGACGACCGCGCGTGCGCGGGCTCCGAGCGCCACGAGCTCTCCTTTCTAATGCAATCTCTTCGGGAGGCTCGCTCCGCCCACCTCCCGGTCCTGCGCGTGCGCTCCGGCTTCGCTCCCCTGCCCAAGTCTGGGGTTGCGGCCGTAGACGTCCGCCTCTTTGCTGTCGCTCCGCCTGGGAGCTTCACGTGCGCCGGGACTGCCGCGGAGGCGGGCCCGCTTCCCGGCTTCTGGCAGAGGGGAGCCGGGACGGCTGGTGGGGGGGCGTGTCTTCCCCCCAGGGCGTCATCGAGCTCGAGCTCGCCGGGAAGTCGGGAGCTTGGCGGGGCAACCAGGCAGCGCCCAGAAGTTTCGGCGACGTGTGGAGCCTTATGGCCTGAGGGAAGGCACGGGGCTCTTTGGCATCAGCCCTCTCCATGCTGCCCGCCCGAGCACCTCCGCGGGGTTTTGGCCAAGGCTGCGCCAGTAGAATTTTCTTAAAAGGTCCCTTTACTCCTTGAGTCCTCTCTGCGGCGTAGGAAGGTGGATAGGATGAGGGCCTTCTATTCCCTTTCAGCTTTATTTATGGCTTCTATTTTACATGCCTGTACATACTTTAGTCTCCCAAAGCGTTAAAATTCTGGCTTAGGTGTCGCCTCCCGCACTGCCAAGGTGGGCGTGCTCTCACCTGCGCCGTCTATGTCTATCGTCTTTGTGAGCCTCTACCCCCAAGAACTCCCGGGTTTGAGGAACGAAGGAAGGTGTATTAGGGGAGTGATCGGCCTCATGTATTTTTTAGGTGCGGGTGGATGGAGGAGAGCCTGCGCAGGTAGTGTGGGCTTAGTGGTGTGAGCTAAGGATTGCTTATTAGGGCAACAGCAAGCGGCCCGTTTTGGCTTTAAGTGAAGAGGAACAAAGTCTGGAAAATTAGGTCATATGGAGGTTTGGACCTTATGCGATCGGTATTGGAGGAGCCAGTGAAGATGATGTAGCAAGTGAGGCTCGAAGCAATCGGGGCGCTGTGGCCCACAAGTCTCTGTACCAGCTCCTCAGCTCTGCCTTGTAATGATGGAGCAGCCATAGGCAATACTAAAATGAATTGAGTATGGCTGTGTTCCAAGAAGACTTTATGGACACTTAAAATTTGTACCCCCCCCCATGTTTTTTGCCATTAGAGCGTGTACACTCGCAGGGGAGACAGACAGTGAGGGGGGTGAGAAATCACCTTCCCCTAGTCATCTGCTGGTCCCTGGACACTGAACATTTTTTTTTTTTTGGAGAGGTTTTTGCTATATAGGGCGTGTGTGCTCACCAGAAAGACAGACAGACAGACAGAAAGCGAGAAATCACCCCTAGGGGGATGGCTATGCGGCAATCTCATTTCCTCCATTCTCCTCTCGGCATCTTGGGAACGCACGCACACGTGTGTGGCATGAGTTTAAGCCACCGGGGCCAGGACTCAAACTGGTCGGTACCTGGGAGTCCAGCGACATAACCGTTAGCCAACTGCTGGTCCCTGGACACTGAACTTTTAACATAATTAATTTCAGTTGTCATGAAGTATTATTTTGGCTTGTTCCATTGTTTAAAAATGTAAAAATCACTTTTTAGCTTTGGAGAGGTGTGAAAACAGCCTGTGGTCATAGCAGATCCTGGGTTAGAGGTATTTTCTTGAGTTAGAGTGACCAGGACTTAGTTATAAATAAGTAGGTGACTATGATCTATCCTCTCATATAGAATGAACACTTTGGGAGTGAAAGAAGACACTATTTTGGTTTTTAAAATTATTTAATTTATTATTTTTAATTTGACCGGGTGGGGGGGCAGGAATAATTGCTTTAGGATTTTAAAAGTACCTATAAGGGAAATGGGAAGATTAGGGAGAAACTGGTTTTGGGAGAAAGATGGCGGTAACAGTCCTTACCAATTATCATGTTCTATTGGGACGATAATTACAGGCTGTAATAAAGTACCCCAGAAACTTTGTAGCAGGCCATGAATTGCTATCTTAAACTTCAGGCAGGCCCTGAACTTATAGTTAGAGAACAGAACTGGGACACTAGCTATCTGTAAGGCAGTAACCGACAAGGGGTATGGGACTATCATGACTGCTTAGTGTTTATCTGGCTTTTGGCAGTTCTTAGGTAGGGCCGTGCTGTGGACTGCTGGATATTTAGTTTCTCTGGTCCCTTCTTATTAAATGTAGCTCCCCAGGTATTGTGATACCAAGAAGTACCCCCCTTTCCCTTCTACCTCACAGGCTCCCTAGCAGGATGAACTGGTTGAGCTACTGGCTTGGACCAAGCAGATTTACTAGGGAGCTGGATTATGTGAGTGTAGATTTCCTTTCCTAATTGGATTGGAGGGAAGAGAGGAATTGAAGGATTCAGAGTTCTGTTGTCAAGGAGGTAGGCTGGGGAGTGTTGGATAGGTAACAAACATACACCATGGGAAGTGAAAAGTTTTGTTTTATACCCTTAATAAAATAAACGTCTTGACTGCTTCACCCTTGAGCCCCTGCCCTGTCCCCTATTTTTGAGTTCTGTATATGAAATTTTCCCTTAAGTGAGACAACTATTTTGTTGATCCCAGGAGATATTTGGAGTTGTTTGGTATCAGCTTTTATGTAATCATGTAAAGATTGGTACTGGAAATAGGATACTGCTATCATGAATAGCTACACTATGAGGCCTTGACATACAGAAATGCTAAAGATATTCATGGTTGTCAGCGTCTAGCTGACGTATGCATCTCCCAGTGAACCTAGCTCAGAAATTGGTTCCATGATATTCAATAATTATTTCATAAGTAAGAATTTATAATTCCTCTTGTAGGGGAAAACTTTTCTTTCCCATATCAGATGTCTTTTGAAGATGTTAGGAGTACCACTAACATAATACTTAATAACTCTTTCAGGGATTCCAGCAAGTTTCCTACTGTAGAAGTTTGGAAGGGTGCACAGCCCACTTCTTCCTCCCCACTTGCTTTTGGGAACTAGGCCCACAGGTAGCATGGAAGTTAAAGCAATGGGATGCCACATGGTCAACTGAGCTGTTCCAGTCCCAGACTCAGCGACTTAAAAATCATGTCAGGCACGTGTGCGTGCATGCCCAAAATCCCAAGAGGAGAATGGAGGAGAAGGGATGGCAATGTGTCCTTCTGCCCCGGGAAGGAGGATTTCTCATTCACCCCGTGTAATCACATGTACCCTGTAGCAAACTTTAAGAAGCAAAGTGCCAGGGGCAGGAACCAGCAGTTAGTGTAATGACTATGTCACTGGACTCCCATGTAGTCGACCACGGTTCATGTCCCCGGCCCAGTGGCTTAGAACTCATGCCAGGCGCGTGTGCATGCGTGCCCAAGATCCCGAGAGGAGAATGGAGGAGAAGAGATTGCGGCGTGACCCTCCCCCCTGGGGGATGATTTCTCGCTTTCTGTCTCTATGTCTGTCTCTGTCTGTCTGGAGAGCGCACGTGCCTTATAGCAAAAACCTCTCCAAAAACAAAACAAAACAAATAAACCAAAGTGCCAGGGGCCAGCAAATGATGTAGTGGTCACATTGCTACCTGGGACTCCTACATGGCCAACCGTGGTTGAGTCTTGCACCTGGTGGGGTGAAATTCACATTTGGTGCATGTGCGTGCATGCCCAAGATCCTAGGAGGAGAGTGGAGGAGAAGGGATTGTGGTGGGGCCATCCCTGGGGATGTGGGGTGGGGTGATTTCTCACTTCCTTCTCACTATCCTTTCCCTGACAAGCACACACACCGTAAGGCAAAAAACCTCTTTTTAAAAAAAGCTTTCTTCTTACCTTCTCAGCACAAGTCTTACAGGAGTCTGTCCCTGCCAAAGAAGGCTTGGGGTAAGCCCTGGGGGAAGGGAAGTTTCAGATTTGGAAGCTAATTTACTTCCAGGGAATGATAAAACCTATTGTTTGAACTTTCAATTCAAAAGAGAAGAGAGTTCATGCTGGACATTAATAATTCTGAATTTGGGGCTGGCTCCCTGGCCTGAGGCAGCCAGATCCCACACAGCTGATCCCTGCAGTTCAGGTCCCAGACTGGCTGCTTGAGAAACACCCCAGGGCATGTATATGTATGCCCAAAATCCTGAAAGGAGGTAGACAGAGGAGAAGGGACTGCAACAAGACCATCACCCATGGCAGGGGCGGGAGGTGCTTTCACTCTTTCTTTCTCCCTTTCCTCTCTGGCAAGTGCATGCACCCTTTGACAAAATTTTTTTTAAATTAACTTTAACAAAAAGTTGGTACTGATTACTTTGGGCTGTAATTTAGAAGAATAAATAATCTATGGACTTTAAATTTCTCCCTGGAAAATTCATATTGGAGAGGGTTAAATCAAATTGTAGATATCTTCTTTTTGCTTCTTAGTTATTAAAGTATTTGATCGTCTTTCAGAACTTCTCTGATAATATTGGATAAGTGAGAGGGACATAATTTAAGATGACAGTGGCGTAGGTGAATTATAGACTTGGGTACAGAAGAGTATTAGAAAAGAATTAATTGATGAATTGATCTGACCCATTCAGGGCATTTTTTAGGAAAAAAATCTACAGTGGCTCTAGGGAGTTCTTTAAAAAGAGGTGCTATCAGTATTGGAGAAGTGGTCTCACGGTGGGACCTATATGACTGCTTAGTCAGGGGAATAACCAAGTTTATTTCAGTGTATAAGAAGGATTAAGGCAAAGGTCTTCATACTTTTTTGCTTACTACACCCCCTAAAATAGTTTTTAAGTTGACATGTAATATTTTTTGTCTTAAGGTTACCAAAAGATGTAAGTTTTAGTATAATGCAAATACAAGTATTTAAAAACAGAAAATGTTATATCACTTAAAAATGCACTTAATGAACTAAGTCCCATAGAAATTGAATACTCACTACTATCCATTTTCACAGAAATTTTACATTATTCCTTTTTTAAAAAATTTTTTTCATTCATTTATTTTAACTTGATCAGAGAGAGACACAGAGAGAGAGAGAGAAGTGAGAAAGCAAGCCACCAGGTCCAGGACTAGAACCATGGTCTGTCATGTGGGAGTGTCCTACGCCTTAACCACCATGCCACCTGCTGGTCCCTACATTATTCCTTTGTTTCTTTGAATTTGTGTTTTCGTTCTACTTCCGCACAGAATTTAAAATATATATATTTTATGCTCAAATGCATTTTATTTTTATCCTGCCATTCTTTTTAAAATCCTTTTCTACATTTGCTTGCAGCTTTATTTTTGATTATTTTTAGTTTTGTTGTAGGGACTTGAATGGTGTAGTTAGCCATGTGGGATCCAGTGCCTTAACTTCCATGCCACCTACTGGCCCTATCTTTTCATTCTTTTCTGTTCATTTATAATCTTTTATAGTTTTTTTTTTTTTTTTAAGTTTCCTATGACTATGGTTCTAAATGTCAAAAATTCCTTTTGGATTGAATTATTACAATTATTAGTACATACTTGATTATATCTATACTACAGATAATTACTAAAGGGAACTGAAGTTGTATTTGAAAATATGTGTATTTTCAAAATGTTCTTTTTTTCTTTTTTTTTTTTTTTAAGGAATTATTTTATTTAACCTTATTTATTTTAATTTGACCAGAGAGGGACAGAGAGAGAGAGAGAGAAAGTGAGAAAGGAGGCCGCAAAGTCTGTGACTCAACCATGGTCAGCCATGTGGGAGTCTAGCACCTTTAACCACCATGCCACCTGCTGACCCCTCAAAATGCTATTTTTTTCTAAGGTACTATCCTACATATATTGTATATAAAACTTTAGAAGAGTTAAGTGCAGGAGAAAGAAAATTGCTCTGTATGTTTAAGTGGTTCTTTAAGATATTCTATTGTAAGCCAATGTGTCACAGAAGGTGAACAAATACAGTAAGGGTTGACTCTAAGACAGGCAGACTTCCCATTCTGTTTCTTCCTGTGCTTCAAGTAATCTGACTTGTCAAACCTTGGTTTTAACATTCATAAAACAATGGTATAAAATGTGGCCATCATATGAGAAAGTAAGATTATAAAGCAAAGTGAAGTGATTACTGTAGCAGAAGTTCTGTGCTTATAGACCTCTAATACTACAAGGAACGGATACTTTCTAGAGGGACACAAATCTATTTTATAAGCACTTGGGTCTTTAGAAAATAAATCGTTTGGGGCCAGCGCCATAACTCAAAAGTTAAGGGAAGCTGAATCGCACATGGCTGACTACAGTTTGAAGCCTGGCTCTGGCAGCTTATGTGTGCATGCCCAAAATCCAGACAGGATGGAGAAATGGAGAAGGGATTGAAGTGTGGCCACACTCCACTAGGGCATTGCTTTCTTTAAAAAAAAAGAAAAGAAAAGAAAAGAAAATGAAGTTTTTTAGGTTGCCACACACAAAAAAATCAGAAGCTGAAAGACTTAGTTTAATGCAAAATAAACTCTTCTTGTATCTTCCATAATAAAGTGGTACACGTAATTCAAGTATTGTCATTTACTAAGAGATATTTAATTTTTTATGGTTATCAAATGGTTTATTTATGGTTATTGAATTTAGTATGGTTAATGAATCCATAATAAAGTAGTACACATAATTCAAGTATTGTCATTTACTAAGAGATATAAATGAAGTTTTTTAGGTTGCCACACACAAAAAAATCAGAAGCTGAAAGACTTAGTTTAATGCAAAATAAACTCTTCTTGTATCTTCCATAATAAAGTGGTACACGTAATTCAAGTATTGTCATTTACTAAGAGATATTTAATTTTTTATGGTTATCAAATGGTTTATTTATGGTTATTGAATTTAGTATGGTTAATGAATCCATAATAAAGTAGTACACATAATTCAAGTATTGTCATTTACTAAGAGATATTTTGACTTTTTTTTATGGTTATTGAATGGAAGCTCTCCAGTAGAACACTGATTTTTATTTTATTTTATTTTTTTAGAGATTTTTGCTATATGGTACATGCGCTCACCAGAGCGACAGAAAGCAAGAAATTACCATACCACAATCCCTTTTCCTCCATTCTTCTCTCGGATCTTGGGCACACACGCACACGTGCCTTACGTGAGTTTTAAGTTGCTGAGTCCGGAATTTGAACTGCAGTTGACTATGCGGGAGTCCAGCGACATAACCATTATGCCATCTGTTGGTCCCTAGAACACTGATTTTTAATAGCAAGCACGTGTAGGAATTTCCAGTGAGAGGAACCAAATGACCATAACTCTGATTCTTCTTTTTCACTTTCCTTTAGCATCCAATCCATCATCAAGTCCTATTGACCCTCCAAGATATCCCAAATCCGACTTGACAACTACTTATCAAGTCTACTGCATCCAGTAAAAAACACCAGCTGCCCTCCTTTGAACCATGGTAACAGCTTCTCAACTAGCCTCTTGGTTTTCACTCTGCCATTTTTAGCATTCATTCTTGTCACTGGCCATTTAATGTAAATGGGGCTCTATTGCTTCCCTGCCAATACCTTACTAATGTCTTACCCTTGCAATAAGAGTAAAATCCAAATTCATCATGGCCTTCCTGACTTGCTCTAACCTTCCCTTGTATTGCTCTCAAATCACTTTCTCGCTCATTCTGCTTCCGCCGTATCCATGTTCTATCTTTGAACACTCCAGCTCATTCCTTAGAGATTCTGTGCTTGCTCTTCTCTAGGCCTAGACTTTTCTGCTCCTAGATTTCTCATAGCTGATTTGTTACCATCACTCAAGGCTCAGCTCAAATATTCACCCCCAGAGAAGCCTTATCCTGATCACATGTCTGAAGTGTTCTCACCTGTACTCTCCCAACTTTACTCATGTTTAATTTTCTTCATAGTATTTAGCACTGGCTGAAATTATTGTTGTTTTATATACTTATTATCTGTGCCTTGTTAACCCCCAATAGAATGTGATTCCATGGTAGTAGGGCTTGCTGTCTCATTCTCTGGTATATCCTCAAAGTTTGGAACAAAGGTTGGCATTTGGTGATGGTTACTGAATATTTGATAAATGAATAAATCAAGGTCCTGATGTACCTAATAAAGGCCTCTCAGAATTCTGGCCCTTTGGTTTGAATGTCCAGAGATCTGTTTGCTAGCACATGGAAGTTTTTTTTTTTTCTCCAGGACAAAACTTACATCAACCAAGTTGAGACTGACATGTTAAATCCCTATGCTAATTTATTAGTTTCCAGTGGGCAGGATAACTGTCACCTGGACCCAGACTTGCACTGATATGATCTGATGGAAATGTACTGCCTGTGGGCTAACATACTTAGAACAGGGAGTTAAATTGGAAAGTTTTGGGAAAACATGGGATTTAAGAAAGGGGAATTAGTTAGAGGGCTTATAAATTTAAAAGCGTTCATTTACTTAACAAATATTTACAGATCCCTGACTACATTTTGTGTTCTGTGTTCTGAATTGAAAAGTCAACAAGGAATAATACTAAGTACTTGTCCTTAAGAATTTGCAGTCTAGTTGCAAGGGTTGGGCAGTGGGGGAAGAGACAATAATCTGATGATTAAAAAATCAATCTCAAAAGTATTCTTTTTAGGCTAATTCTAGGTAGAATGGAGGATCTGGAAGAGGAACTGAACCATGGGGGCCTGAAGTGAGTTTTCCAGGAGTTGAGATGTTTTAGCTGAGTTCTGAGAAGCAGCCATGCACAGGGCGGGTCTTAGGGGTTTGGGGAAAGGTAGGGAGCCTGAAGGTAGGCAGAAGCTAATAGCTTGAGGAAACTTCTCGACTGGAGCAAGCAGAGCCTTCTAAGAACTACAAGTAGTTCAGTGTGACTGTGATGAAGAATTTGATGTTGTGGCAGGTGGGGTGAAAAGGCAGGTGATAAAAGACTCATGAACTTAGGTTTGGACTTTACCCCTATGAAAAGGCAGACAGTGTAAATTCTTATTTTGGTGAGGAGGCAGAGTTTAATCTTTCTGGCTGTCAGTGTACAGACAATACTTTGGTCTCAGGAACTTTCTTTCGGTGACATATGAATAAAGTCCACAGTCGTTTTCCTTGAACACATCCCTTTCCTTCACTTCCCCCCTACCTTGTGTCCTAATACTCTATGTCACGCACTGCACTCCACACCCACCACACTTCTTGGTTTCCAGACTCACTTCCCTGTCTTTTTTTTTTATTATTATTTTTAACTTCCTTCCTTCCTTCCTTCCTTCCTTCCTTTCTTCCTTTTTAACTTCAGACATCAGTTTAATTACCTGCTAGATCACCAGATGAGAACATGTGGCAAGTGAATGGAAAAAACTTAGAGAGGCAAGCAGATTTTAGACCAGTTTAGGTTTAGACATTCACCAGATTGGACAATTTTTTTAACATTTAAAATAAAACTTTCCATTATGAAAAACAAAGCAATATATTAAAACTGGTTTCCACAGTTGTCCAAATTACTTTGTAAACACAATTCAATTTTTGTTACATTTCTTTAAACGTCAAATATTTTGTTGTCAAATCTATCCAAAATACTGTTTCCATTTAGAACTGAGTTTGTGTAAATGTACCCTACATTCATGTCTATCAGGTTACCTTCCTTTAAGCCCTAATGGTTATCTTCCCTCTAAAATGTGTATCTCTTAATTAAGTTGTCATTCTCAAAGATATTCTGGAGAAAAACTTAAGAGTTAAACACAAATTCTTCTTCACTTCTGTTGTAGTGGACCATTATGGGTTAGATCAAACCCATAATGGTCTATGGGTCAGGCTTAGTTTCCTGTTCTCTTCAGACATAGCTGACTGCAACTCGTAGAGCAACAGCTGGCTACGGCTTCTCCTCTTCTTTATTAACAGCTGTAATTGAGACAGGTCATTCTTCGATCTATGCATTTTGACTAGTTTTAGTCTCTGATGAAGGTCTTCTTTCTCCTGAATCTGCTTCACCAGTTTTGCTTTTTCTTCATCTAATGCTTGTTTAGGATAACTCTCCTTCAAA
Source organism: Tupaia belangeri chinensis (assembly GCF_000334495.1). Taxonomy (NCBI): domain Eukaryota; kingdom Metazoa; phylum Chordata; class Mammalia; order Scandentia; family Tupaiidae; genus Tupaia; species Tupaia belangeri. The sequence continues at coordinate 9,104,540 of NW_006159859.1, forward strand.
AAATTATTTTGGAGAGCATCTGTATCAAGTGGTTTTGATCCACATGCACTGATATTCTTGAAGGCATTTTTCAAATGTGTGTTTTCTTCAAATTCACTGTCTGTGTGTTTAAAACTTTCTTGAAATTCCAAACAGTTTTCTTCCATTGAAAATGCTGGTTTCTCTGAAAAGGTCTGACCACTTTCTTCATTCTCTACCTTAAGATGCTTTACCACACTGTAGTGGGAATTAAATGAAGACCTTGTTTTCCTTGATTTTTCTCTAAGTCTGGCTCTCATGGGCTCCCTCCGCTAAGCCCAAAGGGTGCAGCTATTTATTTATTTATTTATTTATTTATATTAATTTGATCAGAAAGGGACAGAGTGAGAGAAAAAAAGAGAAGGAAAGTGAGAAAGGAAGCCATCAGGTCTGGGACTCAACTGCAGTTGGCCATATGGGAGTCTAGTGCCCTTTACCACCATGCCACCTGCTGGCCCCTGCCTGTCTTTAATTATGCTTTTGTATCCCTTACCCTCCCCACTTTCCAAAAAAAGTTATTGTTCTGAAAGACAAAATCAATACATTTATTTTGTTTGAAAAGGTAAACGTCACAGAGATGTAGAAAGTAAAAATTAACACTTTCTCTTTTCCTCTCTTTCATGCACACCCAATATGTTCTTAAATACATACATACTGTCTTTAATTATGCTTTTGTATCCCTTACCCTCCCCACTTTCCAAAAAAAGTTATTGTTCTGAAAGACAAAATCAATACATTTATTTTGTTTGAAAAGGTAAACGTCACAGAGATGTAGAAAGTAAAAATTAACACTTTCTCTTTTCCTCTCTTTCATGCACACCCAATATGTTCTTAAATACATACATACATTCACTAATGTTTGTTATAGATAATGATACATAAAATATTGGGTTTTAGGAAAAATCATGACGCATTTTTGCATAGAAAACTACATCACGGGGACCAACAGTTAACATAATGGCTATGTTGCTGGACTCCCATGTAGTCAACTGCAGTTTGAGTTCCAGACCCTGTGGCTTAAACTCAGGCCAGGCGCATGTGCGTGCGTACCCAAGATCCCAAGAGGAGAATAGAAGAGAAGGGATTGCAGCGTGACCATCTCCCCTGGGAGGTGATTTTCTCACTTTCTGTCTCTCTGTCTCTCTGTCTGGTGAGCACACGCGCCCTGTAGCAAAAACCTCAAAAAAAAAAAAAAAAAGAAAGAAAGAAAAAGAAAACTACGTCAGTCAGGACTTTTCCAGTGACTTAGTATATATATATATCTATATATTTAAGCCAAAATACATTTACACTGTTCAGTTTGTGTTGTCCCTCCCACCCCCAACACATATCACAGACTGCATTCCAGCACCTGCTGTCCGCCAGGCCCTGTGCTTTATCTTATTTGCCCTACAACTACCATATGAAGTAGGTTCTGTCGTGCCTTGTGGGTAGACGAGGAACTGTGACTAATTTGTCCAAGGTCACACAATCAGTATTGTGGGAGCAGTTTGAATTTGAGTAATCTGGCTCCTGAGTCCAAAGTGCTACCACTGCCTTTTACTGTCTCCCAAGTAGTGCTATTTTTGTTCTTAATAACTGCACAGTGTTTATACAGATGCCCAGAATTTATGCAATCATTTCCCTGCTGATGAATGTCGAGGTCATTTTTTTTTTCCCACTACATAAAATGCTTCCATGTACAATTCTTCCTAGTGGGATTAGAAGTCAAAGACATACTTATTTTTGTTAGACAGAGCCAAATTATGTTCCAATCACTATTGATGGTACCAACATTTTTTTGTTTTTTTCCCCCCTTTAGTGTGATCACTAAAAACAATACACCTTTGTTTGATTTTCATATTTCCTGACTACAGGTGAGGTTGAGAATTTTTCTGTATGGGTTTTGCATGTTTACATTTCCTGTTCCATGATTTGTTCTTCCATCCATTTTTTTTCTGTTTGATTGTCCTTGATCACTTTTGGCAGAGGGTGGGATGTTTATAATAACAGTCAGTAATACTAATCCTTTATTTTCTCCTCGTCTGTGTTCATTTGCCTTTTGATTTTGTTATGGTAGTGACAGGAGTGGTATATTTTGTACTTTGTAGAACTACATTTAATTTTTATGTGGTCAGAGTTGTCAATCTCCATGGCTTTCGGCTCTCCTGAAATTGACAGGTTTTGGGTGTCTCTTCATTAAGTGTTGAGACAACCGGCCAAGACTATTCCTGGAGGACGCTTCAGGGGCTTTCATAACTTTAGTCTCAGGCACTTTTACCTTTGATTCCCCTCCTTCTGAGGCATCAATTCTTTCTTGGGATTTACTGCATTCAACCATACTACAGCAAGCCATTCAGGCTTGGGAGTCACTGAATGCTTTAAAAAGTTGTTTGCACGTCTTTGCTCTGATCCACCATGTGTTCATTTTCTGTTCCTTTTTCCTGGTTTCAAGGAGCAATCACCATGCACCTTCTAGTCTGTATTGTTTTTTGAGCCACCTTCAGTCTCTGAGTCCTCAAGCTGTGCAGAAGCAGTTTGAAGGGAAAGTATGCCCTGTGGATAGAGATGATAAATTGGTCATGGGGCGGCTGTGGATTTGAGAATGAGTTTGACTCTCTTTGATTACAGCTCTGTAAATCGTGGGGAGGTTGTTATAAGCCTGAGGGCCCTTTTCCATAGAATGGGAGTGATAATAATGCTGCTCTGAGGCCACATTTGACAGTGCAGGAGAAGCCTCTCGTAGTTAATTTAGATGTTTCCTCCTTTTGGGTCACATTTCAAGAATATTTTAATGAGGTCAAGTCTTCACAAATTACCTTGGTACCCCTTTTGGCAAAACATACTTTTTTCCTTTGCTGTCAGCGCATAAAAGAAAGATAAAATTTGTTGGCCTTAATGACTGGTATTTTTTACAGAGTCCCTGGAATTAACTGTCAATTTTGGTATTGAGATGAGAAACATCTTTTATTAGACATTAAATTTGGGGCCATTTTGCACAAACCATGGTTTAGGGCCAAGGAACCAAGATAGATAATGTGTAGGTTAAGGGTAGACACTAGAGAAGAGTCTGCCCTTAATTTGAGGGACTTTGCTTAAATTAAAATTTTAACTTTTATTTAATTTTTTATTTTTAGGTTTTTGCCATATGGTGCGTGCGCTTGCTAGAGAGGAGAGATACAGAGAGAGAGAAAGTGAGAAATCACCCTCAAAGGGGGATGGTCACATTGCAGTCCCTTCTCCATACTCCTCTGAGGATCTTGGGCGTGTGTGCGCACACGTGCCTGGTGTGGTTTTCAAGCCACTGGGTCTGGGACTCAGCCATAGTTGACCATGTGGGTGAAATCCAACTGCCTCAGCCACCACGCTTCCTGCTGGCCCAAATTTTAATTTTTAATGAATTCATTTAAAATCAACAAATAATAATTGTATATACTTATAGGGCACTTTGTGATGTTTGGATATGTGTATACGTTGCGGAATAATTATCTCAAGTTAATTAACATATTTATTACCTCACATACTTAATTTTTTTTTTTTGAGAGAGATTTTAAATGAGAAGGGATGGCCACTCCCTAACCACTTCTCATCCCTTTTCTTCTTGGGGTTTTAGGCACGCACACACATGCACCTGGTGTGAGTTTTAAGCCTTTGGGTCTAAACCAAGGTCAACTATGTGGGAATCTAGCAATGTAACTATTATGTCATCTGTTGATCCCTCTTAACATTTTTTGTAGTGAGAACAATTAAAACATATATATTTTTTTTTTTTGGAGAGGTTTTTGCTATAGGGCACGTGTGCTCGCCAAACAGACAGAGTGAGACAGACAGAAAGCGAGAAATTACCCCGCAGGGGGGATGGCCACGCCGCAATCCCTTCTCCTTCATTCTCCTCTAGGGATATTGGGCATGCATGCACACACGCCCAGCGTGAGTTTAAGCCACTGGGTTCGGGACACGAACTGTGGTCGACTACGTGGGAGTCCAGCGACATAGCCATTACGCTAACTGCTGGTCCCTAAAATTTATTTTTTTAGTGATAATAACAACAGACACTTCCCAGTGTCACTGACAACAGAGGGTGGGGTGGGGGTGGGATATGGCAGATTATATGCTCTATTTTAAGGAAACAGCCCATGCAGTAATCTAGTACAGAGATTTTCAAAGTATGGTCCATGGACCAGCAGCACCAGTGTCACTGGAAACTTGTTAGCAATGCAGATTTCAAGCCCCATCCCAGAACTACTGAATCAGAAACTTTAAGAGTGGGTATCTGCAGTTTATGTTTTAACATTTTCCCACTTTGGGAATCAGTGTTCTAATGCAGTGTTACCTTGTGGGAGTTTGGACCCAATATTGATTGGTATTTTGATTTTCCAAGAGAAGATAAAGAAGAACATTTTGGAAAACTATTGATTTTTTTAAGTGGTGGAAGTTAGAGGGTGGGAATAAGTACCCCGTGTGGGCCAAACTGCAGGCCAGAGGAAATACATCTGTAGGTGTTGTGGCCTGCGGGCCTCCTTCTTCAACCTAGAATAATTAGATAATCATCTCATTGTGGAACTAGAAGAATGATTCTCAGAGGGGTCATGTATGGGAACAGGGGAGTGCACTGCAGAAGCGGATTGTGAAGGCTGCATAGATTCTGGTGCTTTCCCAGCCCAGGTGCTTCCCCACATCATCCATGGTGGAAGTCGCAGCCAGGGAGCACTGTCCTCTCAGGTCCAGTGCATCTGTCATGTCAATGAAGGAGAAAAGAAGCCCCTGTCACCACTCTTGTGCACTGTGGTTTATGAACTGCTTTCACATGTGTTCTTTCATGGGCTCTTCGCAATGTTGTATAAAAAGTAAGAGAGGTTATCATCTACAATCAGTGTTGAAATGGCCTGAACTGGGCCAGCTTTGTGGTGCAGTGGTAATGTGCTGTTCAAGAGAAGTTGGATTCCATGTGGCAACTTCGGTTCAAATCCCTGGCCCAGTCAGCCGGAGATATGCCGGGCTGCATGCAAGTACCTAGGACTTGGAGGCTGGAAGACTATGTAGTGAGACCAGACCCTGTGTAGGGTGCTATGCACACGCTCTCTCTCTCTCTCTCTCTCTCTCTCTCTCACTCTCATGTACTCTCAGGAGACAAAGGGTCTGAGGAAAGGTTAAGTGATTTGCATGAGGTCACAAAGCTTATAAGGCTGAAACAGACTAGATACTAACTGTATAATTTCTCTCTCTCTTTTTTTTTTTTAAGGTTTTTGCCATAGGGCCCGTGAACTAACCCAGAGAGAGACAGACAGAGAGAGGGAAAGTGAGAAATCAAACCCCAAGGGGAATGGCCACACTGCAGTACCTTCTCCTCTGTTTTCCTCCTGGGATTTTGGACACACACGTACATACATCTGGCATGATTTTCAAGCTTACAGGTCTGAGATTTGAACCATAGTCAGCCGTGAAGGAGTCCAGCGCCCTAACCAGTACACCACCTGCTGGCCTCAGTTGTATAATTTCTAAACTCAAGTTTTTCTCCTGTACATGCTTATATATATTTATGGATATTTGTTTACTCAGACCACCACAATTCCTTACATTATCTGAAGTGGCTCACTTCTCTATTTCTGGTGACTGCCTTGCCAAGTTCCGTATAACTAAGTCCTAGCTGGTCCCCTCTATGTCTTGGTGTGCTGACCCAGGCCCAGACCTTCACCCTTTTGCCTCCTGGGAACCCATCAATATCAGCTAACCTTCTTGGAAACTTTCTCCAACAGCAACCCTGTTCCTGAACTCTTCTTTCTTTCTTTCTTTTTTTCCTTCCTTCCTTCCTTCCTTCCTTCCTTCTTTCCTTCTTTTTTTTGAGAAGTTTTTGCTACAGGGCGCATGCGCTCACTGGAAAGACAGAGGGACAGCGAGAAATCACCCCCTCCCCCAGGGGGATGGCCACGCTGCAATCCCTTCTCCTCCATTCTCCTCTTGGGATCTTGGGCACACATGCAATCGCGCCCAGCATGAGTTTTAAGCCATCAGGTCCAGGACTTGAACCGTGGTTGACTACATGGGAGTCCAGCGACATAGCCATTACACTAACTGCTGGTCCTTGTTCTTAGGCTCTTGACAAGACTCTTCTGGACTCCTCATCTGGCCTGTCTTGCCTATCCCAGTGCATCACTGGGACACTTGGATTCCAGAGCTTTATATTGCACAGATGATATGTGAGCCAGACATCAGTTGCCTACAACAGGACTGAGTGTCCTGACTCATTTCACATAGGAAGCTGAGCTGCCAGAGCAGTGACTTTCTGCCCTGTGGCACATTTAGATGGTAAGAATATATATTGTTAGGGGAGCTAGAATTTAGGGTTCCTCAAGTGTTCTCCCCAGTCTAACTTAAAACGCAACAGGTATACTGCCTGATAGTACCACCTGAAGGTTTTAATACTTTGGAATTTCTCAATTTCTGATGAATTTCCTGGATGAATTCTGGGATGTGCAGGAATGAGTGGGACTGTGACCTTATTCCACATAGTGTTTTGGAGGGGCTAATTTTTCCTGTATCTAGAAACTGTGAGGTGCCAGGAGAGATGATAGGAGAGAGTCAGTTGTTCTGGGTCTCAGGGATTTACAGGAGGGCCTTGAATGCCAAGTGCATCAAAAGCTGTTCAGTCTTCTCTTTCTCCTCTCCACTACAAACCATCCTTGTGACTGGCAGTGTGTGTGAGTGCCAGTGTATATATATATATACATGCACACACACGCACACGCGCACACACACACACACACACACACACACACACTCTGGAGGTTGTGGTGGCTAGTGACTATGAAAGCACTGGAGTGCAGAGATGTCCGGGTACAACCTGTGTGTGGATATTTGTAGGAGAAAATGGAGAAGATTTCTTTTGCAAGGACCTTGCTTTGCCCAGGCTTGACTTCCATTAGTGTTTTTGTCTTTTTAGAATCTGGGATGGCAGATCACCAGTGGAAAGTGTGTTTCCCAGCCTTATCTTGGATGTTTCCTTACTTTGCATGCCTTAACTCACAAACTATGCAAGAGTTTCATGTGTAACTTGTGCCCATTCCTTTGCATGCAATGAAAGTGTTAAAAGTCCTCATAACCATTTTTTGCTATTTTCTGCAGTAAGAATAATCAAGTGAGGAGGCTGGCAGGTGGTGTAGTGGTTAAGGGTGCTAGAGTCCCATATGGCCAACAGTGGTTTGAGTCCCAGACCTGGCAGCTTGCTTTTTGCTTTCCCTTTCTCTCTCTGGTCAAATTAAAAAATAATAATAATAACAAATGGAATTAAATAAACATTTTTTTTTTAAAAAGAAAAATTGAGTGAGTACTGTGAACATTTTTTGGATACTTCTTACTTGGTTAAAAAGTTCTGGAAAAAAAAAGTTCTCCTGAGCCAGATAATTTCTTTGGAACACTTAAGGACAGTAGAACCAGGATGAATATGAATTCTTCTGTGCTCTCACATGCTTCTAGAGACCTTTTTTAGTTTAATAATAAATAAATTAAAAGCAGAAAAGGACTTATTGATACACTGGACACCAACTTCATCCAATGAAAACATTAGATGAAAAATATTTCTCAGCATATATATTTGAAAAATATAAGAAGACATTTATTTCCTCAGTGACCACATAAAATGTCGTTTCTCTGGCTACTTCAACCAGAACCGTTGGTTAGAAAACAAAGGCTGAAGGTGGCCTAAAATAATAATAACAAGTAATTTATTCTATTCAGTTATATGTGTGTGTGTGTGTTCATGTCTGGTACACACACAATCCTTAGAGTAATGTATGGGCTAGTACCATTACTTTTACCATTTTACACCTGAGGAAACTAAGGCACAGTAAAGTTAGACAACTCTCCTAAGCTCGCACAGCTCTAAAGGTCATTTGTATGTAGGAAGTTGAAGCTACAACGGTTCCCCGCTGTGTATTGCAGGCAGGGCTCAACTGAGGAAGAAGTTCCTCGATCCTCGCACCTGTGCTGAGGCTGGCCTGCAGCCTGCTCCCGTTGTGTGGGATATTGCTGCTGTCACTCACAAGCTTCCTAGACCACACCACCTGGCATTCATTGAGCACTTACTATATGCCAAGTATTGTGGGAAGTGCTTTATGTACACCATCTGATTAAATCTTTCCGATGACCAAATGACGTAGGGGTGGTTTTACTTCCGCTTTACATAGGAGGAAACTGAGACCTAGAGAACTGAAGTAACTTTCCCGCTCGGGAACTGGGCTCCCGACTTTGTGCTCCCAAAGATCTCTCCTAGTGCGCTATTTATTTATTTATCTTTTGCCGTAGGATGCATGTGCTCACCAGAGGAAAGGAGAGAGGGAAGTGAGAAGTCACTTTCCAGGGGTGGGGTGGGAGGGGCAGTTGTCCACGCTGCAGTCCCTCATTCTCCTCTCGGGATTTTGGGCATGCATGCACACATGCCTGGCATGATTTTCAAGCCGCTAGGTCTGGGACTCAAACCACCGTTGGCCATGTGGGAGTCCAGGGCCTTAACCTCCATGCTACCTGCTGGCCCCTAGTGCACATTTTCTATAGGTCAGGGATGTTTTGCTAGCAGCCTCCAAGGTTGAGGGCTAAGGGGGTACTTTCAATAAGAGAAAGCCTGACTTAATAGGGAATCTGGAAGAGAGGAGGTGATGAGGACTCGTTT
>NW_006159859.1:9113232-9135546 GCF_000334495.1 Tupaia belangeri chinensis
CCCTTCAGTGTGATCTGAGGAACACCTAACTGTTCCTGTGGAGAGAGGGGAGCACTGGCTCCTAAAATGCGGGCTATCAAAATATTCATTATGGTTGATTACGTTTTGCCTTCCCTTGTAATCAACAATTACCATTTGGCTCCTCTTTACTTAATATATGACTTATATTTCGCTTTCATGAATTCATTTGGCCACTGTTGATGCCTTAAATATTACAGCTGCCTATTACAGCCAAAAAGCTCTAGCAGAATTACTTGAAAATAGAATCTACTCATCTATAGCAACTATAAATATTATGTAAAAAAGGATAATTATAGTCATGCCAATTATATCAAATGAAAGTATAAGTATATAATATTAGGTTCTGCATGAGAATAATAAATGTTTAGTTTTGGCATCTTCCCGAGATTCTTATTTCAATGTGCTGTAAGTGCTTACTGTCTGCCAGTCACCCCGGGGTAGGTGATGGGGTAATAAACGGATAAGTCATGGACCTTGTCCGCTAGGAGATAGCCAATAAAAGAACTATGAGAACACAAAAGATGGAATGCAATCTGGGGAGGGGAGGCAGGGTGGTGGAGATGTTGGCCAGGAAGGCTTCTTGGAGGAGATGATTCCTGGAAAGCTCAATAGCTAAGTAAACAGCTCTGAAGTCAGGGAGATTCAAATCCTGGCTCTGCCACTTACTAGCTATGTGACTCTGAGCCTTGAGCTCTCTAGGCCTAAGTTTCTTTTAGTGTAAAATGGAGGGGACCAGCAGGCAGCGTGGTGGTTTAGGTGCTGGACTCCCACATGGCTGACTACTGTTTGAATTCTGGACCTGGCAGCTTGCTTTCTCTTTTTTATTCTCTTTGGGCAAGTTAAAAAATAATTAAAATAAATAAATAAATAAATAAATAAATCTTAAAAAAAAAAAAGTGTAAAATGTAGCGATGACGTGGAACTCATAGGTAGTTGTGGGACTTGGATGAGACGAAGCACTTAAAGTACTTAGACACATAGAACGAGTAAGCCTTCCATACCAGAGAGCTGTTATTTTATAATATGTAATGATATTAAAATGTTGTGCAGATACAAATTCATAGAACTTGCCTAGACTCTACTATTGTTTTCAAATGTTAATCGCATATCTGGGCTTTTTAGCCTCCCAAATCCTCCCAAATGCCTTTATTTCCCAAGTTGCTATCTCTGGTACGAAAGCAATTGTGGAGAAATACAGCCAGGGACGATGGTATGCAAGCTGAGGTGTTGTGCTGGTGTGAACCCTCTCATCCCTTTTAGCAAGGGTTTCTCACGTAAAACTGCAGGATGTATTCTTGATAAGAGTTTGGAGAAATCTGACTGTTGGGAAAGTTAATTCTAGAATTAAAGCAGATTTTGTTCTTCCATTGTTTCATTGGATGTAAAGGTAAAACCCAGTCCTCAACATAAAGGAGAACATCAAACCTCAAACCAAAATATAAAGAGTTCTAGTTGATTCCAATGCAATTTCTCTAAGTGGAAATATTAATCTGTACATTTATCATCTAAGGTTCTTGCTGTTTGGAAACTTAAGTGAATGAAAATGAAAAAGTCCGAGGGCCAGCAGGTGGGGGGGTGATGGTTAAGCCATTGTACTCCCACATGGCTGACCACAGTTTGAGTCCTGAACCTGGTGGCTTGCTTTCTAATTGTCTCTTTCTTCATGCACACTTGTCCTGTAGCAAATTAAAAGATAATGATAATGAAATAAAATAAATAATCCTTTTAAAAAAGAAAAGGCCACCTCAAACTTCCCAATCTTCATATATTTTTAAATGAATTACTTATTTTATTTATCATTATTATTATTTTCAAAATTGCTACAGGATACATATGCTCACTAGTGACAGAGAGAGAGAGGAAAGTGAGAAAGCAAGCCACCAGGTCCAGGATTGGAGTCATGGTTGTCCATGTGGGAATCCAGCACCTTAACCACCACACTACCTGCTGGCCCCCCCAAATACCATATTTTTAAACTTTGGGAGAAATATGGAGGTTCAGTTTTTGTTGTTGGCCTGGACTGGAGCATCTACCTTTCTTTTACACAGTTATGTCTCTGTTACTAAATCCTCTGGAAGCCAAGGTCCCTTAGTCAGCTGTGGTCACACAAGAAAATGCTCAGGAGACTGCAGAGCAGGGCAACATGTGCTCAGCCAAGCCAGAGACCAACCGCGGCTGGGATCTCGGAGCAGTGGCAGCCATCAGTCTGCCTCCACAGGGCCACAGAGCAGCAAGGCGCTTACCATTTCTCTTCGGGGCCTCTGGGAGCTTCTGCCTTTTCTGCCTTTTCCTTTATCTGCCATTTCCCCCACGTAGCTGTGATTTACCCCACTGTCACAGGGCTGTCTCTGGCCACTTTCTCTGATATCAGTCACTTCCGCCCCCCCTTGCAGGAGCCTAGTATCCCCTTTGTGATAATTCTCCCAGTTCTACTATTAGGCACTTGTTCTTCCTTCTTATAGAGACATGAAGGGACCATAAGGCTCAGGTGGGATGGTTCCAACTGTACATTTCTTTTCTTCTGTTTTTTAAATGTAAACTTTTTCTTGAGATGTTCGTTTATTTCTTTCATGAGAGAGAGAGACAGGCATCCCCATCAGGGTCCTCACACCTTCATCTGCCCAGCCAGCCCAGATCACAAGCATTCCGGGATCTGGCATGAACAGAGTGGCCCCAGAACGTGAACCTGGGACCTTCCCGTGTGGGTCCAGTTGTGTTATGTCTGTGCTGAGGTCTGGCTTCTCCAGTCATACATTCTGTCACAGAGCAATGCTATCCTGGGGAGTTGTCCAGGACCTACCACAGTACCCTTTCTGGAGGCTCACGCCTCAGGCTTAAGCTGGGAAGATGGTGCAAAAATAGGCCTATCTGTAGAAAATACATTTGCAGGCAGCTGGCCTCACCTTCTTCTCTCTTGCTTCTTAACCTCTCAACTTTAACCTCTCTTTTCCTTTACCTCAGAGACTTCTATGACACACCATATAATTTTCATAATTCCCGTGCTCTTTTTCTGTTTTTGTTTTTGTTCTTACTATAGGATATGTGTGCTTGGACTTGCCAGAGAGACAGAAAAAGGGAAAATGAGAACTCACTCCTCTCCCCATCCCCCCAGGGGAATGGCCATACTGCCATCCCTTCTCCTTCAATCTCCTCTTGGGATTTTGGGTATGCATGCACATGCTCCTGAAGTGATTTTCAAGCCACCAGGTCTGGGACTCACAGTCAACCATGTGAGATCTAGCATCTTAACCTCTATGCCACTTGCTGGTCCTGTCCAGTGCTATTTTAATAAATACTTATTGTTTTCATTCTGTATAAAAGACTTTTTCTGACATTGGGACATGACTCCTAATGCCTTTTATATTGTTTCTATGTCTGAAAATAAGTTTATGAGAAAGGAATATGTTGATAGATTATAATATCTTCATGAATAGAAGCACTAGTAAACTGACTCGTCATTCAGAAATATTTTAATTCACTTTTTGAAAAAATAATCATGAGTAAATAGCAAGTAATACATTAACAACTGCTGATTTCTTATTTATCATACCCATCCCAAATAACAACAATACATTTGCAGGCAGCTGGCCTCACCTTCTTCTCTCTTGCTTCTTAACCTCTCAACTTTAACCTCTCTTTTCCTTTACCTCAGAGACTTCTATGACACACCATATAATTTTCATAATTCCCGTGCTCTTTTTCTGTTTTTGTTTTTGTTCTTACTATAGGATATGTGTGCTTGGACTTGCCAGAGAGACAGAAAAAGGGAAAATGAGAACTCACTCCTCTCCCCATCCCCCCAGGGGAATGGCCATACTGCCATCCCTTCTCCTTCAATCTCCTCTTGGGATTTTGGGCATGCATGCACATGCTCCTGAAGTGATTTTCAAGCCACCAGGTCTGGGACTCACAGTCAACCATGTGAGATCTAGCATCTTAACCTCTATGCCACTTGCTGGTCCTGTCCAGTGCTATTTTAATAAATACTTATTGTTTTCATTCTGTATAAAAGACTTTTTCTGACATTGGGACATGACTCCTAATGCCTTTTATATTGTTTCTATGTCTGAAAATAAGTTTATGAGAAAGGAATATGTTGATAGATTATAATATCTTCATGAATAGAAGCACTAGTAAACTGACTCGTCATTCAGAAATATTTTAATTCACTTTTTGAAAAAATAATCATGAGTAAATAGCAAGTAATACATTAACAACTGCTGATTTCTTATTTATCATACCCATCCCAAATAACAACAAGGGAGATAAATATAGCAAAATTTCACTGCTAGACCTGTAAGTCCATGAAATGACTGTTTTTATCCTCTGTTTCCTGGCAGGACTTGACCATCTAGTGGGATGTCTCTGGATGGGGCTCCAACTACAGACCTGTGGTAAAGAAATTCTTGTGAAAAGGTGTGTCTCACTTGAGAATTTTTAAAGTTTTGTTTTTTAGTTTTTCTATAGGGCACAGGCATTCTCTGGGGGGAGAAGGGTGAGGCAGAGAAAGTAAGAAAGTACCTACCAGGGTGGATGGCCATGCCACAATCCCTTTTCCATTTTCCTCTCAGGAAGTTGGGCACACATGCACACGCAGCCTTGTGTTTTCCAAGCTGTCAGGTCCAAGGCTGAAACTGTACAATCGGCCATGTAGAATCTAGCTACCTTAACTCCCATGCCATCTAGCTGGCCCATATTTTTTTTTCTAAGATTAAAAAAAGTCATGATAGAGCATGTGTGCATGCTTGGGAGAGTAAGAGAGAAAGGGAGAGAGAGAAGAAAGCGCCCTCCATGGGCTTGGTCACACTGGGACCCCCCCTTCCTCCAGTTCTGCAGTTTTCCAGGATCCTGGACACATTTGTATGTGCCTGATGTGTTTTGGGGTCAGCCAGGCCAGGGACTCGCCTGGTTGGCAGATGGCTTCCAGCTCCGGAGTCCAGTATGCCACTGACTGCACCACAGAGGGTGGGCCCAACTAGCTCTCAGTAATGCCCACATTTTAACTTGCTGCATTAGCCAGTGTACTGTATTATGTTAGAACTCTGGCTGTACCATTACAGTATTAATATGCAACTTTTTCTTATTCTGGCAGTTGGTGGAGCTATCATTGTGTCACCTGTGCATCAAGGAATACCACTATAAGCTGCACAACACCAGGTCTTCATTCGGCGTTTCTACCAGGTCAGTGAGCTTGTGGTTATTAATAGGCCTTCACACATAATAGCCAAACTCCCTCTTTATCTTAGATTCCTGTGTCCTGTTGACATTATGGAAAGTTCTCAGTGCAAGATTGACAACTGATTGGGCCTTTTGGATTTTCCAAAGGAGGCAGCAATGCACATTCTCAGGAGAGAAACAACTCCCTCTGGCCTCTCCCTTTTCCTGGTTTTCTTCCTGAAATTGTAGATTTCTTATCTTGTGCTTATAAAATTTGCCTGATTACAAAAACTATCCAAAATGCCAGTGAAAAGCAGTCTTCTTGGGGCCCTTCCAGACCTATTGAATCAGAATTCTGAGGGATCATTTGGTTTAAACAGGCACCTGGGATACTTTTTACAATCTAGGGAGATTTGGGAAATGATAGTTTATTTGAAGGCAATGTACAGCTGCCAGCTCGCACATTTGCTTAGCCCACTTAGCGGTGTCAGGAGACCCATCCTCAGGAGACCAGCACTGTGCAGGCCTTGTCCTTATTCCACTCTAAATACGACATTGGCCATGACTGTAGGAAATGTAGGACAGGACAGCAGGCTACTCTGGGAAGATAACACTATGGTTTGAATAGTAGTTTGTCCCCTAAAGTTTCATGTTTTGGAGTTTGGTCTATGTGGTTGAAAGTTCCCATGGGTTCATGTGTTAGGGCTTGATTATCTTGTAAAGGTGTTAAGTAAAAACTTGATTTGTTCATGGTGTCCCAGGGTGGGACCTTGATTGTAATAATGTCATTAGGGCAAAGCTCCTATGATTGAGTTCTGCTGGATATGTAAGCAGAGGAATGAGACCAGAACAAAACTCAGAAACTTAATGGGTAGAAGCTTTGCTCAAGATTCTGCCCTCTGCCATGCTGTAGGCCAGTTTTATACCTTTGGAATTTCCAGGGACCAGAATCATGAGTCAAAATAAATCTCTACTCTCTCTTTTTTTAAAAAAAAATTTCCATAGGGTGTATGCATGCACCAGAGAGACAGAGAAGGAAAATGAGAAAGCACTCTCAAGGGACATGATCAGATTGCCATCTCTTCTCCTCCATTTCTCCTTCCTTGCAAGATTTTGGGCACCATGCACCCAGCATGTTTTTCAAGCCTCTGGGTCTGGGGCTCAAACTGCCTAATTGGCCTTGTGGGATGCAGCTCATAGAACCACCAGGCCACAGGCTGGCCCAAACCTCTGCTCTCTTAAATTCACCCAATCAAGTATTTCTGTTAGCACTGCCAAAATGGATTAAGATAGTCATCATACAGGAGACCACCATGGCCTTCACTTTGCCTTGGTGAAGAGAGATGGGGTTATTTCCTCTGCATCATTGCAATTTGGAAATTCTACTTCTCACCCAACTACTAATTTGTATGTGATACTGTATGTGTTTAACTTTTCCTTATGCTTCTTTCATGTGATTACTGATTTTTTTTTAAGAAAATATTCAGTTTCTGCACTAAAAAGTGCTCCCTCGTCAGTCACTACAGTATTAACTTGAAAGATAAGCAGAGTTTATGTGACCCTAGATTGTTGCCCTGATCTGGAGTGGTATTCTCTGCTGTCACTGTTCCCAAAGCTGGGAAATAATGGGGCTTATTTTGTGTTTTCACTCACTTCTGGGTTCCTTCCTTGCTCTGAGTGGTCAGGGCCCTCCTGCTGTCTCCCAGCATCCCCCCTCCCTACCTCTCTCTTCACTCTTCCGTAATAGGGTCCCATGCTCCAAATCAACTAAAGGAATAAGTATAAAATGTCAGATATCATTTAAAAAAAAAAAATTTTCCTTCCTTCCTCCCTTCCTTCCTTCCTTCCTTCCTTCCTTCCTTCCTTCCTTCCTTCCTTCCTTCCTTCCTTTCTTTTTCTTTTTGACCAGAGAGGGACCAACTGAGAGAGAGAAGAAGAAAAAAAAGAGAGGGAGAGATTTGGGACAGAGGGGTTTTTAAAGCATACCACAAGGACCAGAGTTTTCTCTGTTACCAAAGACCAATCATTGCTCTTAGAAATGTGTTGATTTGATGTTTGGCCAAGGAGGCCAGCAGAACATGCTTGTTGGGTCTGGCTAAAGGGCAAGTCCAGGCTTTTCTCCCCACCCTTGGTCTGTCTCATCTATAGCAGGGCCCTACGTGGGTGGGCTCTCTGCAGGGTGGGTCATGGAAGCGAAAGGATCACCTCTAGCAAGGGTGTACCCCAGCAGAATGAGTGCTCATGCCTGCACAGAGCAGGGGCTGCGCAAACTACGGTCAGGCCCCTGATTTCTCATTATTTAAGGCTGTTGACTTGTGGACTAAGTGGCTGTCAGTTATGGCCCTTTCACATAGGCAGAATGAAGAACCTTTGGCACAGGCTCTTATCACTGTGTGTAAAGGTGAAAAATTGATTGGACTCTAGTGGAAGAAAACATGGTACTTTATTCTTTCTCAGTTGAAAGTTTAGTTTCCATGCTTTTCTGTGTCATTAAGATAATAAATTCAAATCTAACCAGGCAGGCTTTTCTTTTTTCTTAATAGATTCTGCAATAAGAAAAGAAAGTCCTAGCCCGGCTGAGGTGGTACTGTTCCTAGGATGGGCATGGCTCTCTAAATTTTACCTTCCCTCCCTCTCATTAACTATTCCCCATATTAAATAAAATTCTGAAGTATTAGTAACAGAATTTGATGGGCCTAGTTTTCCTCATTTACAAGGTGTATTCGAGGATGTTGATGAAGCTTTTTGACTTAAGATCAATGATTAAATATTTTAAGAATTGAGATTTATGTTCCTGCATAGAGTACATTTGTATTTCCTGTTGCATTTTGAATAATTTCTTTGAATTAGAATACATGTTTAAGTTTATCCTTCAAATGAATTGGAAGAAATATGTGTAGATTTTTTTGTATCTTTTTTTAAAAATTATTTTATTTAACTTTATTTATGTATTTTAATTTGACCAGAGAGAGAGAGAGGAGGAGAGGGGAAGCGAGAAAGCAAGACACCAGGTTCAGAACTCAAACTGTGGTCAGCCATGTGGGAGTCCAGTATCTTTAACCACGATGCCATTTGCCTCCCTGCATGTATATTTTTTTATTAAGAATTACTGAAGGCCAGCAGGTGGCATAGTGATTAAGGTGCTGGACTCCCACATGGCCAACCATAGCTTGAGTCCTGGACCTGACTGCTTATTTTCTTACTTTCCCTCTCTCTCTGGTGAGCCCACTGCCGTACAGCAAAAATTAAAAATAATAATAAATAAAATAAAATGAATTCTTTTAAAAAAAAGAATTATTGAAAAGTGGGGTCCCCAGGTGGTGTGATTAAGGCACTGGACTCCTATATGGCTGACCATGATTGAAATCCTAGATGTGGTGGTTTGAAAATCGTGTCAGGTGTGTATGTGTGCATGCCCGAAATCCCAAGAGGAGACTAGGGGAGAAGGGATTGTAGCACAGCCATACCCCGGGGGGTGGGGTGATTTCTAAATTTCTCTTTCTGTTTCTCTTCAGTGAGGGCACATGCCTATGGCAGAAACCTGAAAACAAAAGAATTGGTGAAAAAGTTTATCAGTAATAATGGATACTTCCTCAGTGCTCCACTCTGTGTTTTATGTGTATTGGATCTATTTTTCACAACCACCTCATGAATGGTTACCATTTTTGTTGCCTTTTTTAGATGGGGAAATCAAAGCATGGGCAATTTGGGTGGCTTCACAAAGTTCGACAGTGGCTAATGGTTATTGTTGGGTTATAGACCCAGGCAACGTTACTCCACAGTCTTCATGTGTAGACACAAAGCCATACTGCCTCCTGGGCCACAAGAAAGACCTAGAAGAACACATTGTAATCTAGTAAGACAAATCTCCTCTAGGATTATGGGAAAGAAGCTTTGGAGAAATTTGACCTTATATATCAGGTTGTCAGGAAAGTCATGACACATTTTTGCATAGAAAAACATAGAAAAATACATCATGACTTTCCCAACAACTTCATATTATTGGAGTTTCTTTTTATAATGATATTACTTAATGTAATTAAAACTTTTAAAATTAAAATTGCCAAAATCTTAAGTCAGGTTAGTCATTTCTAGAAATTCGTTGCTACTTTAAAAAATGTGTTAATTGAACTTCTAAAGCTGGAAGGGAACTTAGAGGTCATTTGACATAATCTCCTTATTTGTCAGTTGGGAAACTGAGGCTACATAGTTTACTTAAGCTCACAGAACTAGTTAGTGGTCGAAAAGGTCTACTGATGCTATTGTTGTGAACTTAAGTGAACAGTTTGAGAATTTTGGCAAAGACATATACACATGTAACAAACTCCAAAGCTAAGACAGTGGTCATTTCTATGACTCCCCAATGCTCCCTTTTGCTAGGCATTTTTTCAAACCTTTGCCCCAGTTCGTTGGTGCAAATTGGTAAAAATTCAAGTGCTTATATTTCCTATATATTTATACATTTTAAATTCCCAGAAGAAGCATGGCTTCATATATATGGACTTCCTGAAAGACAGTACTAGGGATTTTACAAAGTCTAGTGCTCTTCTTATCCCTTACTAACCAGTTCCTAATTGCTGAAATTGCTAATTGCTGTTCCTTGTTTACAAACAGTAACTCAAGTTGGTCTTTAGCTTGACATAATCATCATTACATACAAAATTATTCTTCAGTCATTTGATGCTCAAGCTCCCCAGACATTTTATACTCAAAGTACATGTCTTTTTTTTTTTTTTTTAACTTTCTGGCTTCTTTATTAAAATCTTGGAAATTCTCTAAGAACGAGCCATATTTACCAGTGTATCTGAATATGGACAAGATCGAGCCACTGTGCTTTGTTCTAACAGGATAAAGCTTTCCAGCTGAGCTGGCAGTAGCCTTCTAGCAAAGGTCTGTTGGCTTGGCCCTTGTACGAAAACCCTGTTTAGTTTACTTCTTGGACTTGGTGAATGGTGTGTGTATGTGTGTGTCTGTGAGCTGCAGTCTTGCAATGGTACCAGCGTGCTGATGATTAATTTTTGAGACTGACTATTATTTGCAAGCATGAGCAATGTCCTTTGGCATGAGTGGATCTCAATCCATATAGTGTTGACATCTAAAACAGAATATAGTCTTTTTAGACCTTGTTTTACAAAATTATTCTAAACACTCTGGGAGATACTCTCCCAAGAAATACAATTATTATCATTTTAAAATTGCTATGGGGCACATGTGTATGCTGGAGAGAGATAGAGAGGGAGAAAGTGAGAAAGCACCTCCAGGGGAGATGGCCAAATCTTAATCCCTTCTCTTCTTGAGATTTTGGGCATGCGTGCACCTGTAACCAGTGTGCTTTTCAGGCCTCTGGGTCTGGGACTTGAACAGCTCAGTCAGCCATGTGGGATCCAGTTATCTTAACCACCTGGCCCCCATTATTTTTAATTTTTGCCATTCGGCACATATGCTTGCCAGAGAAAGAGAGAGACAGGTATAGTGAGAAAGCACCCTCTATAGGGCATGGCCATGCTGAAATCCCTATTTTGATACTCCTTCCTTTTGAGATTTTGGGCACATGTACATATGCCCAGTATGTTTCTCAAGCCACTGGGTCTGGGACTCAAACTACATAGTCAGCCATGTGGAATCCAGCCACCTTAACCACCATACCATGGTCTGGCCCAAAATAAAATTATTCTTATAGATATGTTCATAGCAGTGATACTGTAACTATGAAAACTGAGAATAATAGAGATATTCAATATTATAATGATTAGATGAGAGAGAACTATATAGTTACTAAATATGATTAGTATGTGACCAAGTTGATAAATGGAAATATTTAAATGAGACAATATTAAGGGGAGAAAAGATCCTGAAGTTTCAAATATTTTATAAATAGTAATTTGCAACTACCTTAATACTTCTACCTTAATAAAATTTAGTTATAAAACTTTTATGCGTGAAGATAATTGTGATTTTATTGGTTTCTAGGATCTTTACTAAAAAAAGTTTTATCTTGAAATAATTCTTTTTTTTTTTTTTTTTTGAGAGGTTATTGCTATAGGGCGCGTGCGCTCGCCAGACAGAGAGAGAGAGAAAGTGAGAAATCACCCCCCCAGGACAGAGAGACAGAAAGCGAGAAATCACCCCCCAGAGGGGATGGTTACGCCGTAATCCCTTCTCCTCCATTCTCCTCTCAGGATCTTGGGCACGCACTCACACGCACCCGGCATGAGTTTTAAGCCACCGGGTCCAGGACGCGAACCGCGGTCGACTCTGTGGGAGTCCAGCGACATAGCCATTACGCTAACTGCTGGTTCCCATCTTGAAATAATTCTAAACTACAGAAAAACTACAAGAATGATATCAAGAACTCCCCTGATCCCATATGCCCTTTATGCATATTTACTGATTTTTAACATTTTGCCATATTTGTTTATCATATACTTTATTTTTTTAAAGAATTATTCATTTAATTTATTATTTATTTATTTATTTATTTATTTTGACCAGAGAGAGACAGAGAGAGAAAAAATGAGAAAGCAAGCTGCCAGGTTCAGGACTCGAACCATGGTTGAGCATGTGGGAGTCCACTGCCCCAACAACCATGCCACCTACTGGCCCCTATCATTTAGTTTCAATCTTTCTGTATACACAGACTATTCTTCTTCTTCTTTTTTTTTGAGAGGTTTTCGCTATAGGGCATATGCACTTGCCAGACAGACAGAGAGAGACATAGAGAGAGAAAGTGAGAAATCACCCCCCAGAGGGGATGGTCACACCGCAATCCCTTCTCCTCCATTCTCCTCTCGGGATCTTGGGCACGCACGCACACGCGCCCGGCGTGAGTTTTAAGCCACTGGGTCCGGGACGCGAACCGCGGTCGACTACATGGGAGTCCAGCAACATAGCCATTACGCTAACTGCTGGTTCCCACTATTCTTATTTTTTATGAATAATGTGAGAGCCAATGGCTTACTTCATAGCCATATACTTCCTAATTCTTCCGTATGTCTTTCCTAATAAAGGAGGTATTCTCATAGGTAACCATATTACAATGATTAGGTTGTCAAGGGAGTCATGACATATTTTTCTATGGAAAATGTGTAATGACTTTCCGGATGACCCAATATTAAATTCAGGAAATGTAATATGGATTCAATACTTTTTAAAAATCTATAGTCTAGGGCCAGCCCGTGGCATGATGGCTAGGATAGCTGGGTCCCTTTTTCAGCCCTGGGTCTATGACTGCATGGTTCAAGTCATAGACCCAGTGGCTTGAGAAGCATGTTGGGTATGTGCTGCAGGCCCAAGATCCTGAGAGGAGAATAGAGGAGAAGTGATTGAACATGGCCACCTCCCTGGGAGGTGATTTCTCACTTTGTCTCTCTCTCTGTCTCTTTCTGGTGAGCAAACATGCCCTATGGCAAAAACAAAATAAAACAACAACAAAAAAACAAACTTAATAAAATAAAACCTCTGGAATGCCAGACCTTATAGAAAAACATGCACATATTCCTGGGAGAGTGCTTTCTCATTTTCTCTCCCTCTCCCTGGCAAGCTCACATGCCCTACGGCAAACCTGGAAGACAAAACAAAACAAAACAAAAACCCAGAAAATGAAAACAAACAGAAAATCTAAAGTCTATATACCAATCTGTCAGCTGTCCCCATATTGTCCTCCTAGTGCTTCCCCTACAGTTCAGAATCCAGCCCAAGATCGTGTATTGTGTTTACTTGTGCTGTCTCTTCAGTCTCCTGTACCTGAAGAAATACTCCTTGTCTTTTATGACACTGACATTTCAAAACAATGGGTTAATTTTTAATTACATTTAGTCACTGTATATCATTACAGCATACAAAATTAGTCTTCCTAGCATGAATACTGTACATTAGTCCTATCAAAGACATTACTAAACAAATTTTTATCACAGATACTTTTCCATTTTTGTGTCCACCAAATGTTGCTTTTCTTTTTCTCTTGATTCCCTCCCACTTGCTCCTCATAGCCCACCCTCTTCCCACACTATCTTTTGTATCTGCATTTGTTCTCTATGCTTTTATACCTCCCAATCTTTCCATTTCTGCCATAGGCTCCAGACATTTGGTGTATATTAAGAGAGGACACACAGTGCCTCTCTTTCATAGTCCAGCTTGCATTACTCAGCATCAAATCTTCCATATTTGCCATTTCCCAAGGCATATGTACATATACCCTAGGTAAACAGAAAAACTTGAATGACATTTGTGAGGTTGTTCCTTTGCCAGTAATACCTCCATCCAAACCTGTGTAGTTTGTATGGCAGCTTAAGCCTATCTTAAAATATTATCTACTTCCCTGTCCTTAACTAAATTTAATGTCTTCCTTTTAGACCTTCAGGAGCACTTTGTTCTTTACTTCGGGGCACAGTTTAATTCCTATTTTGTGCTTGTAGCTATTTGTGTACTTCCCTTATCCTGGTCAGCAGACAACAAGTGCCTTGAGGGTATGGGCAGTGTCTTAATCATTTCTGCATCCTCTGCTGGGCCCAGAAGAGGCAATCAATGGGAAGCATGTCATCAATGTTTGTTCATGAAATGTGTATTTACTTCTACTACTTAACACTTCCATGTGCTAGTGGAATATCCAATTGTGTATTTCAAGAACTCCTCAATTACATCCCTTAACATTTATACACTTCCTGTATAACAACATGTTGCTATTTTGCCCCCAAAGTAGGAATGAAAACCCTTCAGTGTCTGTCATTGCTGTGTTCTTAGCTAAGGTGTTAAGAAAAGTGTTGTTGAGTGAACGAGTTACTTCCTTACTGTGAAGATTTGTATTTCATGTTTCCATCTAAGTCTCTTACTAGGGCACTGGGCCAGCTTCTCATTGCTTTGACAAGAAGGTAGGATGAGATCTGCTCTTCCGCTGGGGCATTCTTCTAACATTCATTAAGGATAATTCTGTATGTGTACTGATAGGAGAGTGTATCCTTTCCCAAAGATTCCCCTGTGCACAAGCTGATACCAAAAGTATAACCTGCCAAAATCACAGGAGTTAAGAGCCAAGGTTATTAATTTGTTCAGATAGTATTAATTTGTTCTGCCAAGACATGTAAGAACAAGCATTAATTTAGTTTGTAAGTTTAATGAACGATTGGAAGAAGCAAAATTCTAAGTAGGTCAATCAAATCTTATGATACAACTAACTTGCAATTATACTGGGAAAAGATGTCCAGACAGATGATACTGGGATGCTTGTTACTTTATATAGGAGATGTATGAAACACATAAAATCTATTTTTTTCTGAAGTGTAATTTTTTATAAGTTTTTGAAATCGATGAAGTCATGTCATTCTTCACAGTGGAGCTTTTCTAAGAATATGAGTGGATCTATTGCTATATTTTAAAGTTTTTTAAAAAATATTTTAGAGTAGTTTTTGATTTTCAGAAAAGTTGCAAAGATGGTTCAGAAACCTACTATATACTCTTACTCAGTTTCGCCATTGTTATCATCTTATATCACTTGGAACATTTGTCACAAGTTAGAAACCAACATTGGTACATTATAATTAAATAACATTAATACTTTATTCAAATTTCACCAGTTTTTTTTTCCAGTTGTCCTTTTTTGTTGTTTCAGAATCTCATGAAATACATCATATTACATTTAGTTATCATGTGCTATGGTTTGAATGTGAATTTAATTACCATTGTGATGCTATTGGGAGGTGTGACTTAGAAGAGATATTTAGGTCATGAAGTCCCTGCCCTCATGAATGGACTAATGCTATTACATAATCACAAGAGCGTGTTTTTTATTGTGGAACTGGGTTTGTCCCTCTTGCTCTTTCTTGCCTTCTCTTTGCCCTTCTGCCATGTCATGCCTTCTGCCATGCGATGACACAGCAGGAAGGTTCTTGCTAGATGTCAGTATCTTGATACTGGACTTCCCAGCATCCAGAACTGTGAGCCAATACATTTATGCTTATTATAAATTATGCAGTCTGTGGTATTGTTCCATAGCAGTACAAACCTGCAAAGACATTATATCTCTATAGCCACCTCTAGTCTGTGGCAAGTTCTCAAACTTCCTTATCTTTGATGACCTTGACAGTTTTGAGAAGTACAGATTGGATTTTTTGGCTGAATGTTCTTAAGCTGGGGTTTTTTAATTGTTTTTCTTATGGTTATATGAAGAAGGCCATGAATTTTTGACAAGGAAGACCACAGAAGTGTAGAGGCGTTGTCATCCCATCATATCAAGGTCACATAAACTTTCACATCTCCATGTAGAGCCTTGCACTGCCTTGGGACTCTACAGAGAGCCCTCAACCAACTAAAAGATTCTCATCAATGCAGCCCTGTGACCTTGGACCTCCAAAACCATAAGCTCAATAAACCTCACTTCTTTATAAATCACTCAGATTCAGGTATTTCTGTTACTAGCAACAGAAAATGGACTAAAACAGTGGAAATTGGAAGTAACAGTGTGAAAAACATTTTATAAATCTTGGAGAATAGGATCTTTGTGTGAGGCAAGAATGGCCATCAAAGCTTCATAAGAAAAAAAAAGAAAGAGAACCTCCAGCTCTTGTCCTCCTCCTGGTGCTGGTCCCTGCATCCTCTACCCCTTTGCTGTGCCCTGTGTCAACCTCCAGCATGCCCTGCAGGGGCCTATTCTCTGTAATCTCTGGGACTGATGTCTCTGTTCTTCATTCCCTTCTTCATTTTTAAAGTGATCTTTGTATCTATCCCTCCACCAATATCACCTCGTTTGACTACTATGAATATTTCATTTTTGGTAGACCAATTATTCCCACTTTATTTTTCTTTTTAACATTGTTTTAGCTTTTTTTTTTTTTTTTACTTATTCACTCCTTTTCTATATTGTTTCAGATGACTACAAATGCAGAGATATATAGAGTCAGAGAAGGTCAGAGATAGAAGGAACATTAGAGATCACCATTAGCGTATGTAGTATGTTAACATCTGCACTTTGTAGATAGAGAAATTGAGGCCAAAAGTAAGGAGTGACTTTGATAAATTCTCATGGCCTGTTAGTAGTTGTACTGGTATAAATGTAAAGCCCTTTTGCTACACCTTGTAGCTACTAAGACTTGCTACCTGCAAAGACTGGAAGTTCATGGTGGGCTTCACAAAGCATTGGAATGCCTTGACAAAGTATTCCTTTCATTGCTGCTGCTTTTCCTTTCTTTCTTTTTAAATAATTATTTATTTTATTTTATTAACATTATTATTGTTATTTTTAATTTGCTGTAGGGCACATGCACTCACGAGAGAGTGTGAGAAAGCAAGCCGCCAAGGCTGGACTTGAGCCATGGTTGGCCATGTGGGAATCCGGTGCCTTAACCCACCCATTGCTGTTTCTAAATTGACATATTCTTCATTTCTCATACACCAGGGTTTTTATTTTATTTTATTTATTTATTTATTTTTTAAGAGGTACATTTGCTCTAGGGTGTGTGCACACACCCAAAAGATGGAGACAGAGAGATAGAAAGTGAGAAATCACCCTTGGGTGGATGGCCACGCCACAATCCCTTCTCCTTCATTCTCCTTGGGATTTTGGGCACACACGCACACGATCCCAGCATGAATTTTAAGCCACTGGGTTCAGGACTCAAACCACAATTGAGTACATGGGAGTCCAGCAATGTAACCATTATGCCATCCACTGGTCCCAGTACACTAGGTTTTTTGGAGAGGGAAATATTCTTTTTTTTTTATCCAGGAAAGAAGATTACAACAATTATTTTTCTCTAAATTGATCATTCCATCCATAAGCTCAACCATCACTATGATTTGGAGGAGAAGCCAAAGAGAGTGAGGTGATATTTCACGACTATGATAAACATCCATCTTCTAAGGTCTTTCTGTCAGTTCCTAAGAACACAGACAAATGGCCATAATAAGCAGTTTCACAACACTGAATTCCAGTCTGGTTTTTTAAAGACACATACATGTGAATTTAGCAGATATGTACAGATGGTATTTTGTATGCAAATCATTCTGCTGAGTTCTATGAGGATATAAAAATTAAGGTCACATGACCGTGTATTCATGGATATTATTATGTTAGAGAGTATATTACATACATCTCAGAGAAGACAGATATATATCTTTAATTAGAATAAGAGCCATAGAAAAATTAAAATACCGAAAACTACTAAAAACAGATGAATCAAATTCAACTCAAAGGGACAGGGAGGACTTCCTGAGTTAAGTTAGATCTTTAAGGTTGGCTAGATTTCAGTAGCCATATTTGATAAAGAAAGCTCTATAGCCAAGGAGGTATATCAGCAAAGACATAAAGATGAGAACGTAGGGTGTGGTTAGAGAACAGGTAGTGGCAGGTTTGATCCTACTGCGTAGGGCTCAGATTGCCAGGCTAAGGACTCTGCTCCACTGGGTAAGCACAAGGACTTTATTACAGGTTTTGAACAGGCAAGTGACATGATTAGGTGTATTTTTAGGAAAGTAAACTTTGCAGGGTTGAAGTGAGAGGAGACTGAAGATGAACAGACCACTGAAGAAGCTGTTGTGGGGCTCTCAACAAGAATTCAAACAAGAGGTTTGGCAGTGAGGGTAGAAAGGACATTGAAGAACATGGTAAAAGTAGCTTTTTAGATATAGAAAAGAGTTAAAAATAATTAAAGATTGCTGTCATTTAGAGTCTCAATAACTGGAAGAAGAACTGGTTTGGGATAGAAAATGTGGGAGTTTCAATGGTCAAGATAGAGGAGCCAACTGGTTATCAACAGAAATATGTACATTTTGGTCTGGATTTCCAGGGTAAATATAGCTTACAGTCTTAGGTTTGGGAGATATTTGCATAGGAAATTGGGGAATAGGGTAACCTCTTTAAAATATACCTGTTTATTTTCTGGTCCCTGGATGAGTTTCTTTACATATCATGGTATCCAATCATGTGATAAAAACCATGAGACTGAGACCCAGAGAGGCTGATTGGGTCATGAGAGGCTCATGTTCTCTCACTTCAATCATCTCTTCACCTACTCCTTATATAGTCCTACTGTGTGCCAGATCTTGCTTCTAGTAAGTGGCAAAACTTAGCTCAAATCAGTCTACAAACCTGAAATCTTACTATTTGATGAGATAAGAGATAAATTAGATATAGAAGGGAAAAACTATAGAGCGAAAAGAAGATAAGGATAAAATACCGAGCTTTGGAGAGTTAGGGGAAGAGAAAAAAAAAAACCACAAAGATGATGACGGGTGAGGTGAAAGTATAGGGAAGAAGGGAGTGAGAATGACGTCATGTCTCAGAAGAGGAGAGAGAGCTAGTACTGGCAGGAAGAAACATTTATCCAGCCAATAGTGCAAATGTTACGGAAAGGCCTACTGACATGGTGTGTGCTGCTAAGATACTGTGCTCTGGAGGTGGGAGCACAAGTGCGGCCTGGGTTTGTTTCCCAGCTAAGGGACCAGCAGGTGGTATAGTGGTTAAGGGTCTGGACTCCCACATGGCCAACCATAGTTCAAGTCCTAGACCCAGCAGCTTGAGAATTATGCCAGGCACATGGGCATGCTGCCCAGATTCCAAGAGGAGATGGGAGGACAAGGGATTATGATAGCCTTCCCCAGTGTGGATAATTTCTCATTTTCCTGCTTTGTATCTCGTTCTGCTGAATGCATGTGTCCTATGGCAAAAACATAAAATAAAATAGTGAGACTCTGGCATGCCCATGTAGGCCTAGTGGCTAAGAAGCTGAGGCAGGAGGATCACGAGCTTGTTGGCCTGTGCAACAGAGTGAGACCTTGGCTGGAAAAGCTGGATATGGCGTTATATGCCTGTAGTCACAGCTGGGACATTAAGGCAAGAGGATCATGACATGACATGACAACTGTCTTAAAAGAAAAAACCCTGTCTTAAAAAAAAAAAGAATTAAAGAAGTGTCAGAGATGTGAGAAATAAGGAAAAGCCTCTCAATTTGGTGGTGATTTAGTTAGATGTATTCTAGCAAAGGGGGGAGAAAGTAGCATCCACATAATAGTGTGTGTAGAAGCCAGATTTCATGGAAATAAGGATAAGTTAGTGAAGAAAAGGAGGCAATGGGAAGATACAATTTAGTGAACAAGGAGAAAGAGACAGAGACTGACAAAGTGGGAGGGGGATTCTAGACAGGTGGTGAATTGTCTGATGGTTAGATCACTCTAGACTGGGAGGCAATTTAAGCTGAACTGAGGTGGATTAGGGAGCTGTGGGTTAATATGAAGATCAGAAGGCAGTGGGGATGAAAAAATGGGTAAGTTGGGGAGATGGCTGGCTCTGATTTTAAAGGATGAACTGAATTTCAGTTTGAGATCTTAGAACTGGGGCAGTATGGATGGTGAAGAAAGCTAAAGTTCAAAGATATTGAAAGGAGGTTATGATAGAGTAAAGATGGAGTTTTCTGGGGTCAAAGAGGAGGAAGGCCAGTGTCCTAACAGTATCATCAGTAGGTAGGGATCTTCCCAAAGAAAAATGGAAGGGAACTGAGTGCAGACAGATGATCCAAAGATGTGGGTGTGGAGAAAGACAGGGAACCTGGTGCTAAAGCAGTAGAGGAGGATCTTTCAGGTCTATGGCTAACCATGAAGAGGGAGGATGATAGTGGGGACATCAGATGGTCTTTGCCTGAAACAAGGAGAAAGTATTATAAAGGTTTTGGAATATAGCACAATGAGTGTGAGAGATGTATGAAGAAAGCATAGAGAATGATGATTCCTATCAGAAGGGAAATCCACAGAACACACTGAAGAAATGGATTAAATGGAATAAGATGGTGGATAGCTAGAGTGCATTTGGAAGGGATGCTGGTACAAGTAGAAAGGAGATGGAAGATGATGACAGAAACAGGAATTTGAGAGGAAGATGGAGGGGAGGGAGGAGTTCTAAAAAGTCAATTGAAATGCTGGTTGGATTGCAGATCTGTGTGTGTTCTAAAGTGGTATGAAACCTAACAACCATAAGTAAATAGAGGTCAAGTGTGTCACACCATATCAATATTTTGGAATACAGATTGGAGTTATTGTACAACAATGTCTGGAATGCTTACTTTAGATTGACTAATGAACCATGTACCTGAAAAGGTCAGGAGAGTTGATGGTTTTCTTTCTTTCCTTCTTGCTCACTCACTCTCCCTCCCTCTCGCCATCCTTCCCTCCTTCTTTGTTTCTTGGCACACATGTCATCATATATCAACATTGTTTTAAAAGTTGTGTTAACGGGACCAGCCGATGGCATAATGGTTATGTCACTGGACTCCGACATGGTTGACCACGGTTTGAGTCCTGGACCTGGTGGCTTAAATCTCATGCTGGGTGCATGTGTATGCACGCTTGAAATCCTGAGAGGAGAATGGAGGAGAAAGGATTGCAGTGTGGCCAGTTCCCCTGTGGGGTGATTTCTCACTTTCTATCTGTCTGTTTCTCTCTCTAGTGAGTGTATGTGCCCTGTAGCAAAAATCTTTCTCTAAAAAAAAAGTTGTGTACCTAGGAATCAGCAGGTGGTGTGGGGTTAAGATTCTGGACTCCCACATGGCTAACTGCATTTCAGGCAGACCTGGTGGCCTGGAAATTATGCCAGGCACATGTGCATGTGTACCCAAAATTTTGAGAGGAGAATGGAGAGGAAAGGATTGCCATGTGGCCATTCACCCTGTGGGGGTAATTTCTCACTTTTCCCATCTCTATCTCTCTCTGGAGAGTACACATGCTCTATATCAAAAACCTTTAAAAAAAGTTGCAATATCTATATAAATAATTCTATGCTCGGAGAAATAATCTTCACTTTTTTTGGTATGATTTAACATTCTTTAAAATGCTAAAGATTTTTTTTTTAATTCCATTTTGCTTGGATATCTACCATGCTAGCTTGCTTTATTTATTTATTTTGAAAAATATTATTTAATTTTATTTATTATTATTGTTTGCTATAGTGCACATGAATTTGCTGAGAGAGGCGCATGTGCACGTGCGTGCACACACACACACACACACACACACACACACATAGACAGAAGAAAAGTGAGAAAGCAAGCCACTACGTGGGAGTTCAACATCTTAACTACCACGCCACCTGCTGGCCCACCACACTAGCTTTAAAAAGTGCAAAGGAGGTGTGTGGGTGTGTGTGTGTGGTTTTTATTAAGAAAACAGCTTAGATTTGGGGGAAGAAGTTACGCCAAACAAGCCAATTTAAAAAATAACTCCATTTCGCATCATGAATACACTGTATATTGGTTCAAAGATATTACCACACATATTATCAACAGATTATTTTCCATTTTTGTATCCCTTAAATGTTTTGCTTTTTTCTTTTCCCTCTCGATTCCCTCCCTCTCAGCCTCCCCCATTTCCCACCCCCCTCTTGTACTGTCTATAGTGTCGCCATTGCTCTCCATGCTTTTATACCTTCCAATCTTTCATTCTCTGCCATGGAGTGCAGACATTTAGTATATGTTGAGTGGGGGACATACAATGCCTCGCCCTCTACTCTGGCTTGCTTTGATTAGCAGTAAATCTTCCATATTTGTTCATTTTCTATCAAATGCCAGTGTTTCATTAATTTTCATGGTTGAATAATATTCCATAGTGATATGTGCTACACTTTTTCAGTCCATTCATCTGTTCATGGACATTTGGGTTGGTTCCATGTCTTACCAATTATGAATACTGTTACAATAAACATGGATATGCAAATGGTTTTCTGACTGAGTATATTCCTATCCTTTGGGTAGATACCCAGAGGTGAGATTGCTAGATCATATAATAGTTCTATTTGTAGGTCTTTGAGTAACCTCTGTATTGTTCTCCATAGTTGCTGTACTAATTTACATTCCCATCAACACTGTAGGAGAGTTCCCATTTCTCCACAACTTCACCAGAACTTATCATTCTTTGTGGTTTTTTTTTTTTTTTTTTTTTTCCCATTCTTGTGAGTTTTAACTCCACTAGTACTACCAAGTTCCCAGAGTAAATATCAAAGAAGTATCCTCTTATGCTTCCAGCAGGGGAAGGAGAACAATAGTCATGTTGTTACATGTGAAAACGTTTGCTCGGTTCTTAGCAAAATCTGCCATCAAGAAAAGGTATATTACTTTTATATTACTTATTGGGGATTTTTTTTTTTTTTTCAGAATCCATCCA
>NW_006159859.1:9135657-9189976 GCF_000334495.1 Tupaia belangeri chinensis
AATTTTTAAAAAAAGTTTGACCACACACACACACACACACACACGTGGTGGGGGGGGGGGGGGAAGTGAGAAAGCAAGCCACCAGTTCTGGGCCTCAAACTGTGGTTGGCCATGTGGGAATGTCCAGTGCCTTAACCACCATGCCACCTGCTGGTCCTCTCATTATGGTTTTGATTTACATCCCCCTTATGATGAGGGATGCTGAACATGTTTTAATATGCTTTTTGGTTATTTGTGTGTCTTCCTTAACGAGTTGTCTGTTCAGCTCATTTGCCCTTCTTTTAGTTCAGTTGATTATGGACTTGCTTTCTCACTTTCTCTCTCTCTCTCCCCCTCTTCTCTACTCTCTCTCTTTCTGTGTACACATGTCCTGTAGCAAATTAAAAAAAAAAAGATAAATAAAATTAAAAAAGAAAGAAAGGAAGGAAGGAAGGAAGGAAAGAAGAAAGAAAAAGAAAGAAAGAACTCCTTTTCTTCTGACTCACAGAACCCTCCTGTGGTCATAAGTGGATAGGATGATGGTCACGGAGTTGAAACTACATAGAGATATGTCCTTGCATAGACACCTTGCATGTAAGATCAGCCTTACCATGTGTCAAATTACTTGGTCAAACTACTTAATCTTCTTTTGGATGACTTCTTCATTTGTAAAATGGGAATAAAACAGTATCTTCCCAGAGGTATTTGAAATCATTGTCTCAGAAGGCAGGGTCCTAAGAGCTTCGAGTTATGATGATTTTCCTCACGGGGGAGTCTATAGTACACCAGAGCTTGAGAACTGATGGCCTAGGCTATGTCTGTCTTTCTTAGCTGTGTCTCTAGAATGAACAAAGAACAAAGCTTCAGTGTTTATTTCCAGTTGCCACAACACTCCCTGCCCTCATACAGACTGTGACCCTTCTTTCTGCACCTCTACCTGGGAGAGCAACCAGTGACTGCACTGGTGCTTGGATGTGACATTGTGTAATGAAAGGAGATACCAGGGTCTGGAGGTCTTCACAGCAGCTAGTGCTCTCAGTGAGCTAGCTCCTCCCCAGCCAGCACTGATCATTGAGCAGCCCACAGCATACGATGAGCTGCTCCCCTGGGAGGCAGTCTCCATTCCCCAGGCCTAAACATGCCAGTGAGATTTAGGACCAAGTGATGACCCCACACTCTAGCTACATACTTAGGATGACACTGGTTACTCATTGTCCTCTAACCTTCCAGGACTACTCGCCTTACATTCCAGTAACCTCAGTCAGCACTAGAAGTTCAGACCTCCCAGATCCTTGTCACATGTTGCTTATCTCCATGCTGCTTTCTACCTCCCTCATCTGACCAGTCTCCTGTGCTTCTCTAATCTCAGTCTCCTCCACTGAATGCTGGAATTCCTGGTTGCCACCAGCAAACTCTCCTACATCCCAGACTCTTCCCTGAACATTGCTTCATTTTCTTCCTATAACTGAATTAATGACCTTTTTTTTTTTTTTTTTTGAGAGATTTGCTATAGGGCATATGTGCTCACCAGAGAGACAGAGAGAGACAAAGAGAGAGAGAAAGTGAGAAATCACCCCCCACACACACACTGTGGGGAAATGGCCCCTCTACCATCCCTTCTCCATTTTCCTCTTGAGATTTTGGGCACGCACGTACACACGCCTGGCATGAGTTTTAAGTTGCTGGGTCCAGGACTTTAACCTCAGTCGGCCATATGGAAATTCAGCGTCTTGCACACTCTACTGCCTGTTGGCCCTGAAATATGGCTTTTTAAAGGAGCAGTTTTGGGGGCTGGCAGGTGGCATGGTGGTTGAGGGCACTGGACTCCCACATGGCCGACCGTGGTTTGAGTCCTGCACCTGGTGGTTTGCTTTCTCACTTTTCCTCTGTCTCGCTCTCACTCTGTCCCTCTCTGGTCAAGTTTAAAATAAATAAATAAATAAAACAATTCTTTAGGGGAAAAAAGAAGTTTTCTCTCAAATGGAAGACGTCTTTTCCTTAACCATTCATTTGCCTCAGGATCTGTAGGTGAAGTAGATGTCTTTTTGCTTCCTATGGATCCTTCCAAACCATCTTTCCTTATTTTGACTTCAAAAACCCCAAGTCCATTGAGCTCATGTCTTCAGATCCAGTTTTCCTACTATATGTAACTATACCTGAGAAACTGATGTTACTTGAGAAAACTCTTTTCACCACGCTGACTGGACTTACTAAGAGTAAATCACTGTAAATCCCAAATAGTATTCAACACTTTCAGATGATGATTACACTTGCCTGGTCTGCCCATTCTCCTATACTCTAGAACAACCTCTCTTCTCAAAGTGGCATCCTTCCATCCCATTCACTCTCAGCCAATAGGCTTAACTAATGAAATACGAATAACTAAGAACCATTTCATCTTTCCATCATTAAACCTACCAACCTACTGCATCTGTACCCTTCACACCTGTTTCTACTTTTCCTTCTGTTACATTTTTTCTGCTCCTAATATCCAACCCCTACACTGGTGTCTTCAATCACACCTACATTTGTTTATTCAGGGATTTCAATACTGGAGTTATCCTCTCTCCTGAATTACTGTTATTTTTTGTTGTATTATTTCTAACAGTGTATAAGCATGTCTTATTGTTCATTGTCTTTTAAAATAAAGGTAGTCCCACATTCCCCTTTTATGTTCCATTTCTCTCTCTCTTTACATAATCCAAAAACTATTTGTTTATATTCCTTACCTCTATTTTCTTTCTTTCTTTTTTTTTTGGAGAGGTTTTTGCTATAAGGCGCGTGCGCTTGCCAGACAGACAGAGAGAGACATAGAGACAGAAAGTGAGAAATCACCCCCCGGGGGGATGGTCACACCGCAATCCCTTCTCTTTCATTCTCCTCTCAGGATCTTGGGCATGCACGCACACGTGCCCGGTGTGAGTTTTAAGCCACTGGGTCCGGGATGCAAACCGTGGTCAACTACGTGGGAGTCCAGCAACATAGCCATTACGCTAACTGCTGGTTCCCCCTTGCCTCTATTTTCTCACTTCACATATTTTCTTCGTAATTCCATTCCAAGTGTACTTTTTTATACCCACCACTCTACTGAAATGAATCTTATCCAATTTATCCAGTAACATCTAGGTTAATTTTCTACCCTAATCTCATTCACCTCTTACTAGCATCTGATATAGTTGATCTCACACCTTTCAAAAAAAAATGTTTTTTTCCAGAGGGCGCATGCACTCACTGGAGAGAGGCAGAGACAGACACACAGAGAGAAAGTGAGATAGCACCCCCCATGAGGGATGGTCACACCAGAATCCCTTCTCCTCCTTTCAGGATTTTGGGCATGCACACACATGTGCCTGGTGTGTTTTACCTTAAATTTTTGGCTAATTCTTGACCAGTCTCTTCATGGGGTTATTTTTTTTTTTTTTAAGAATTATTGATTTATTTGTTATTTTAGAAAATTTACTATAGGTCACATGTATTTATGAGAGAGAGAGAGAGAGAGAGAGAGAGAGAGAGAGAAAGAAAGCCATTAGGTCCTGGACACAAACTACTGTTGACCTTATGGGTATCCAGTGCACTAACCACCAAGTCACTTGCAGCCCCTGTGGGGTTCTTGAGAGAATTCAGTGGCTCTCTTTGTAGGGAGTTCATCAAAATGTAAGGAATTATTGGCTACCTTTCACATGTGTCACAGTCTTAGGCTCTTTCTTGAGACAATTTCTTTGCTGTCTATATTAGAAACAACTTAAACTTATCTCCATCACCATCATCTTCCCTCATGGCAAATCTACCCGACCTGATGTAGCTCAGAGACTGCTGTTCTTTTCCTACCCTGGAGGCACAGGAGCTGCATTGTGCTTTAAACGGATGGACCAGAAAGCCTTTGTTAAGTTGCCTGTATATCCTTTATGTCTGTACATATATCAGATTGTAAGCCCCCAGAGGAGCAGAGCCAAGTTGTTAACTTACATTTACGATTCT
This sequence comes from Tupaia belangeri chinensis, assembly GCF_000334495.1. Taxonomy (NCBI): domain Eukaryota; kingdom Metazoa; phylum Chordata; class Mammalia; order Scandentia; family Tupaiidae; genus Tupaia; species Tupaia belangeri. Next base: position 9,139,615 of record NW_006159859.1, read on the forward strand.
AAATTCAGTGCAGTGAGCAGATCGGGTTTATCCTCATGACGATGATGAAGAGGAATTGGAAGATTTTTCTTCCATTATATCGAATACAACTACTGAATTTTATAGTGTCCTTTTAGAATTTTCTGGATAGTTTCCTCTTTTTCACTTGAATACCTTATTTCCCTGGAGTGAAACGAATAGAGATAGGGAGGTAAATCGTCTGAAAACAAATGTACTATAATACATTCACTTTGGCTACAAAAATAAAACAACCCAAACCTAGTTTTTCTTGCAGTTTTTAAATCCAGATGGTAGTAAAATTTGACATTTCAATTCTGTTTGTGAAATTCATTTTGTTTTTAAATTGGGATGAACCATAGAGCTAAAAATTGTCTGAAGTACTGGGAAAGCCTGGTGAGACCTCTTCAGGAGTGTTATTAATAAGGACTTGGTATTTTAAAGTGATTTTGGAGGTGCTGTAGATAGAGACTATAAACAATTGTGATAGATATGAATAAAGCTATTCCTTCAACAAAAAGAAATGTCCTACTCCATACCTAGCATGAAAGAGACAGAGGACTGGCCTGGATAATGCAAAGAACAATTTGCACAAAAGTGGATTCTATTTTTATAGCTAAATTTAGTTAATATCTTTTTTTTTTTTTGGAGAGATTTTCACTGTAGGGTGCATGCGCTTGCCAGACAGACAGAGAGAGACATAGAGACAGAAAGCAAGAAATCACCCCCCGGGGGGATGGTCACGCCGCAATCCCTTCTCCTCCATTCTCCTCTTGGGATCTTGGGCACACACGCACACGCACCCGGCGTGAGTTTTAAGCCACCGGGTCTGGGACACGAACTGCGGTCGACTACGTGGGAGTTCAGCGACATAGCCATTATGCTAACTGCTGGTTCCTGATTTAGTTAATATCTTTTAAAAAGTTAATTCTCTAGTGAGTTGGAAATGAAAATTTTACAGTGGAACTCTATAGTTGGTACATGACTATTTATGTTAACTCCAGAACAAAATGTTTATAATTCTTATTCCATGAGGTTGGTTATCATTCTCAACAAGTTTGTCTTTATATAGTTCTTAAATTAAGAATTATAAGGGCTTTTCATAAATAAATACCTTTATTGTAAGAATATAATATAATTGGGTGTCAGCAGGTGGTGTAGTGGTTAAAGTGCTGGACTCCCACATGACTGACCATAGTTTGAATCCCAGACCTGTTCACTTGAAACTCATGCCAGTCATGTGTGCATGCATGCTCAAAATCCTGAGAGGAGAATGGAGAAGAATGGATTGCAGTGTAACCATCTCCCCTGGGAGGTCTCTGTCTCTCTTGCTCTGTCTCTCCAGCAAGCACACATGTCCTATAGCAAAAAACCTCTCCCAAAAAAGGGAATACAATATAATTAATTAAACTAAACATTTAGGGTTCTAAAGTAGTCACAACTAGGTTAGATACTCCCCTTACAGAAAATTAATGAGGATTGGGGCCATGGTGGTGTGGTGGTTAAAGGCGTTGAACTTCTACAAGGCCAACCACAGTTTGAGCCCTGGACTTGGCAGCTTGCTTTCTCACTTTCTCTCTCTACCTTACTCTGTTTCTCTCTGGTCAAATTGAAAAATAATGATGATAAATAAATAATTCTTAGAAAAATTAATGAGGATTATTTTGGACTGGATCTGTTCTCTATATATGCTTGGAGGGAGACACAGGAATAAGCTGGCATCTGTATGGTATAAACAGTCTATCAGTTAATTTTTTTTTTTTTTGGTTGAAAGGGAATAAAATTCAACCTAAATGAATTTAATCAAAAAGGGAATTTACTGGGACCAGCAGTTAGTTTGAGTCCCAGACCCAGCAGCTTAAACTCACGCCGGGCACTTGTATGTGCATGCCCAAGATCCTGAGAGGAGAATGGAGGAGAAGGGATTGCGGTGTGGTCATCCCCCCTGGGGGGTGATTTCTTGCTTTCTGTCTCTCTGTCTTTCTCTGTCTCTCTGGCAAGTGCATGTGCCCTATAGCAAAAACCTCTCCCGATTAAAAAAAAAAAAAAAGGGAATTTACTGGCTTTTTAACTGGCAAGTCCAGTGAGGAGGGTGTCTGAATTACTCATTGCTTGACACAGGTGAACCAAAAACATCTCTAAGACTGGATCTCACTCAAGTTCTCTCTCTTACACAAATTGACCTCATTCTTAGACAAAATTTTCCCCTTATGGCTGTAAGAAAGCTGCAGCTTCTCAAGACTTCATCACATTCCTAAGACTTGAAGTCTACTGGAGAAGAGAGAACCTCTCACTCTTGGCAGTTAAACAAATGCTCTGTGCCTGGTCCTCAGTGTCCTGAATTAGGTCATATGCCCATCCCTAAATCAATTACTTTGTCTGAGAGGGTTGAACTGCCTATTAACTTAGTCTGGCCATAACTCACACTGGATTTAAGAGCAGGAAAAGCTATCCAAACCCCATGGCTTGAGATTGGTGTGAAAATGGTTTCTTTAAGGAGGATCATGATAAATATAGGGACTGAAACAAGAGATGCTAGTTAGAAGTTATATCTAATGAAAGTACTCAGGATTTTAACAGAATATTTACTAATATTGACGTTTATCATGTGCTAGGAGAAACAAAGAAAGGTTTTCATGTTTCTTATAGTCAGGGATACCATCTAATTCTTGAATTTGATGGTGCTATGAGAACAGTATGTTTTCTGGCTCTCATGGATTTAACTATGAGGGTCTGAACATCTGACTGATTTATATTATAGGAAGTTTTTTTTTTTTTTTGAGAGGTTTTTGCTATAGGGCATGTGCACTTGCCAGAAAGAGAGAGACAGAAACAGAAAGCAAGAAATCACCCCACCAGAGGGGCTGGCCATGCCACAATCCCTTCTCCATTCTTCTCTCGGAATCTTGGGCATGCACGCACACATGTCTGGTGTGAGTTTAAACCACTGGGTCCAGGACTCAAACCACAGGTGACTACATGGGAGTCCAGCGACATAGCCATTATGCCAACTGCTGGTCCTATAGGAAGAGATATTAATAAGTTATTTTAAAGCTATTTTATCAATACCTTTCTTCTGTGAAACATACACTCTCTGGAAATGGAGAAGAAAAATTTCTTCAAAAAAAATTTTTTTTTCCTAACCACATTCTATGTTTAGACCAAAAGGAGAAAGTTATTTCTAGCTCTGGGCTGAAGAAAGTTCCTCAGCATGTGAATACTGCTATAGTATACATAAACTGTGTATTTGGTTGTGCAATGACAATTATATCTTCCTCCAAAGGCTCTGATACAAGTTCTTCTTTTCTGATCCTTTTTATGTTTCCTTTCCTGTCTTTCTCCAACCCCATAAATTTATAGTGCATATATATGTGTGTACATGTATATGTGCATGTGCGTATGCATGCGTGTGTATATACAATTGATATTTAAAATATTTAACAAATGATATGCATATTCTCTTACCAATCAGAGTAGGTGTCAGCCATAAGCAATCAGTATAATGGTCCTGGGACATAGAAGCTGAAATGAGCTCATGTAGAGAGCCTATATAAGGTCCTATGTAATCGGAACAATGAAATTACTAGCAGGTAAATTTCTGAAGCTTCTCCCTCAACTCTCCCAAGGAAGATGATAGAAATACAATTAGATGAGTCATTTTTAAGAGAAACCAAAAAAAAAATGAAAGAAGATGAGATCTTACATTTATTAAAAGACTACACAGCAGTGGATGTCACATTATGAGTGAGAGGAATGTAGGATGAGGAAGTAGAAACAAAGAGAGAAGAGCTGAAGAGGGAACTACAAGGATGAGATAGTCTCTTGGATTGGAAAAAGTCTCCAGAGAATTTCAGGTAGATTAAGAATGAAGTGGCAAGACAAGATTTTAATGTATATCTCTGGACTATGTGTTTGGATTCGCTTGATATTCTTTGAGAAGAGCAAGAATATGACTTTCATATTTCTCTGAAACTGGATGACATGGGTCTGTTGGTTTATAAAAAAAATTACATACCAAAAAATGCACATTAGAGGTATTGGTAATTCTGTTTGCTCGTTGTCCTGCTGAGGGAGTTGAACAATGTGATTATGATTTTTGCCACAAATCCTACTTTTATCTTGTCATGATTTACTAAACTAGGGAAGAGTTCCTGGCTCAAGGGTTGGCCATAAATTGGCTAGTGACTATGATATAATCTGGTTAAAAATGCATGGTGGGCTGATTAGATTTCTTCTCTTGAGAACTGGTACCATGAATACTGAAGCATTCATTCCATCATGCACTGGTACTAAGTAGGTTAGGTACTGAGTACCTAATATATGTCCAACACTGTCCAGGATACTCCAGGTAACAAGGAAAAAACTATATACTAGGCAATTTCAAGTGGTAGAAAGTGCCCTGGAAAAATTAAAATAGGGTGATAGTGAGTTGTTGGGATGGTGAGCTACTTTAGCTAGGTTGAATGTGGAGAGTAGCCAGTCTGAAAACAAGTGATGAAAACATGTGGCCTGTAGACACATGCAGAAATGTGCTTTTGTAAGCTACTTTAGCAGGGCTATTGAGAAGCATTTATATACGAAAGTAGTATTTTCCTGCTGTCAATGGTTATTTTTGTTGTTTTTGTTGTTTATACCCAATACCCTGATACTGCCCAGTATTAGGGCTAAAAGAAGTTACATGCATTTATTGGATTGTCCCCCAAAAAAGATTAGAGAAATTATTTGGCTCCAATCATTTTCACATCTTCAGATGATTTACATCCAAAAACAACTGGCTTTGCATTTCAATTCCTCCTCCCCTATTCTCTTTGCATTCCACTTCCTTCTTCCCCATTCCCTTTGCATCTCATTTCCCCCCTTCCCCCCATTTTCTGTCCTTTAAAAGAATAAACTTGAGGCTGGCTCTTGTTGCAACTTCTCCATCAAAGAAGCTATGTCCATTAGAGCCTCTCTTTTCTATGCTTGTGTGTCTTTGTGTGTTTGCTATTGCGTCTATTTCTAATCCACAGCCTTCCCCATTCAGAAAAACGTGTTCATGCTGAGCTAGTCCCGGCAAAGTGGCACCCAATGTGGGACAAACCCACGACCCTGAGATTAAGAGTATGTGGTATTGGGTATCAACAACAACAGGAAAATAACCATTGACAGCAGGCAGATACTGCTTTTGTATGTAGATGCTTCTCAATAGCCCTGCTAGAGTAGCTTATGGAAGCACAGTTCTGCATGTGTCTACAGGCCACATGTTTTCATCACATATTTTCAGACTGACTGCTCTCCATAGTTGGGCAGAGATGGCTTTTTTCCAGGAGATAATAGTTGAATTGAGACTTGAATAAAGTGAAGAACCAGAGGAATAGTATGCCATGCAGAGAGAACAGCAAGGATGAAGGCTCTAAAGTGGGAACAAAATTTGTGTATTTGTCTGGAGAGGAGCGAGGGATGGTGAGGGAGAAGGTGGCTGTGGCATGAAGGCAGAGAGGGAGGAAAGGGCCTGAGAGTATAGAATTCTGAGGGCCCTGGTCAGGAGTTTGGATTCATTCTAAGTGCATTGAGAAGCCATGGAGGGTTTGATGCAGGCCAGTGACATGATCTGACACAATCTGTGAATGATGGAGACATTTACCAAGAAAGGAACATGTCTGAGTGGAGAAGTCAAGAAGGGAAAAAAGTCTGCAGAGCGAGCTGATACTGGAAGGGCCAGAGAGCTCTGAGGAGAATGTTTATATCAAGGCTGAGAAGAAGCAAAAATGATGCCTTAGATGAGGAAGCAGAAGATCAAAGGTACAGTGGAAAAACTAAGGGAGCCAACCAAGATGGAGGGAAGAGCAGAACTATCAGTAGTTTGTGAGTGAGGAAGAGCAGTGTTGGAGAGACTACACAGTATTCAAGCTGCCTCCATTTCTGGTGGCTTCTCAGCCCTATTGAGCACTGTCTATACCATGGTTCCTCTGAGATTGCTGTTTCCCTTATTGCTCCATTAATTCTTCCACTAAACCACCTCCTCCCCTTTAAAAACTACCTTGAGAGACTCTATTACTAGAAACTAAATCTAGCTAACTAAAGCAAATGATACCACACATAGCATTTTGTAACTTGTGTTATTTCCTTATCAAAATAGAACAGATGCCTTTCATGTCCATGGATAATAGAACCACATCATCACTTTCGTGGCACATACCATCTGTATTGGATACTTCTCACTCTTCTACCTCACATCCTCTGAGCCCCAATTTTAATCTGGCCGTTGCATGGGTGGTGCCTTACATGTACTTGCTTTATCTGCACCATGTATCTGTTGGTGTCTGCTCAGGGCTTCTCACACCTGACAGCCTGTGGGGACCCATTTGAGCACTTGAGTGCTGTAGATTTAGAAGTGGGAGGGGTTTATCCTGATGGAAAAACCCTTGACCAATGGGGGATGGAAACCAATGGATAAATGTTCCCTGACTATGGCTTGTAGGCAGATCAGAGGAATATAATCTATGTGGTTCCTTTGCGTTCTCCAGTTGAATCAGGTTCTAATTTCCTATAGCTTCTGGTTTGATAATGAACTTTAATAGGGGATTTTTCTTCTTCCTTGTTCTACTCCCCTAATCTTTCACCTCACTTCCCTAGGTTTACCTCCCAAAATAAACTATCCTCCTGCAAGCCACTGGCCTCTCTGTTCTGGCTGGAATCCAGGCTAATACAGTATCACACTTCTTGAATGATTTCATTTTTTTTACTGTAAAGAGAGTGAAGCAACCCAACAGAGTATGGCCACACCACAATCTCCTCCTTCCATACTTCCAGCTTTTCAGGATCTTGGGCACGAAGCTGCCAATGTGTTCCTGGTCAGCTAGACTGGAGATCCAAACCAGGGTTGGCCACATAGCTTCCAGCACTGCAGTCTGGTATTCTACTGAATGTACCACAGAGGCTGGGGTTCAAAACCTTCTTAAATGGCAATATTACTAGGGCAATCATCCTAAAATACATAAAGTGGGTCTTTCAGAGAGATTACATTTTTTAATATATATCACCACTTCTTACTTCATAGCGTTAAAAAGATTAGAAGTGGGCAAAGCAAGGCCCAAAAAACATAGTATTGAGTTTGATTTGAATGAAATGAAGTCTGTTTTGAGTCACAGCTGAATCGTTGGCTTATGGAATGCAGCCAGGCCTCAAGTCTGAGAGGAGGGGATCACAATGTGACCAGGCTCTGCTAGGGGTGTTTCTGAAGTGTGTGTAAATAATAAAGGTAACACAATCATTACAATACATTTAATATATAGAATCAAAACTAATCACATACTTGCTTTGCTTTTAAAGAGAAACTCATAAATGCTTACACATGTGCTTCCTATCACAATTTTTTTTTTTTGATATAGGGTGCATGAGCTTGCCAGAAAGACAGAGACCGAGAGACAGAAAGCAAGAAATCACCCTCCAGGGGGGATGGCCACGCCACAATCTCTTCTCCATTCTCCTCTTGGGATCTTGGGCACGCACGCACACGTGCCTGGCATGAGTTTAGGTCACTGGGTCCGTGACTCAAACCGTGGTTGACTACATGGGAATCCAGCAGCATAGCCATTACGCCAACTGCTGGTCCCCCCATCACAAATTAAAAAAAAAGTTTTTAAACACACAAAGATTTTTTGTTTTTAAAGAATTATTTTATTTTATTTTATTTATTCATTCATTTATTTTAATTTGACCAGAGAGAGGGAGAGAGAGAGAAAGTGTGAAAGCAAGCCGCCAGATTCAGGACTTGAACCATCGTCAGCCATGTGGGAGTATCCAGTGCCTTAACCACCATGCCACCTGCTGGTCCCATGCACAAAGATTTTTAACTAAATTGCTAATGCTTAAGCTTACTACAAAAACATTTTCTCTTGATAGGGTAAAAGAAGTACCAACAATTTAGATCTCTTCATATCAGTATTACTGAAAAAAGTTGCTGGGAAGCCTAAGTCTCTCTTTTCAGAGGTGCTGTCAAAATTGACTGACGCCCCCCCCACCCAAAAAAAAAAAAAGGGAACCAGCAGTTAGCATAATGGCTACGTCGCTGGACTCCCATGTAGTCAACCGCGGTTTGCGTCCAGGACCCGGTGGCTTAGAACTCACGCCGGGTGCGTGTGTGTGCGTGCCCAAGATCCCGAGAGGAGAATGAAGGAGAAGGGATTGCGGTGTGACCATCCCCCCTGGGGGGTGATTTCTCGCTTTCTGTCTCTATGTCTCTATCTGTCTGGTGAGCGCACGCGCCCTATAGCGAAAACCTCCCCCCCAAAAAAAAAAAAAAATTGACCGACCCAAGGTAATTCTCCTAAATTCTGTGTTCCTGGTGAAGGTATAGCTCACTTTCTGGTTTACTGCACTGCAAAGAAGGTAGAATTTATCAAGTTAGTAAGGAAAATTCTGTGATTAGTTTTGATTCTTTATATTGACTACGTTGTTATGATTTATTACTTTGACTATGTACATACGCTTCAGAAAGCCTTGTATTTTACAGTGCACAGGTCAGTGACTTACAGGTGATGCTCTGTGGTGAGTGTGTTTTCCACAAAGACTTGCTCAGTAGATGCCTGGGTAGAAGTATAGCTATTTCTACGGAAAATAACATCCTATTTAACATCATTTTGAGTTATAGTACTTTTGTCATGATCTTGCCTGCCATAAAAATGTTGGGCATTAGCTCTTAGTCAAGAGTGAAACTCTTCATAATATTGTTTCCACGGGGAAAGTTAAAGTCTATTTTTGTTATGTTGATTTAAGATAACTTTCATATAAACCTAGCTCGCATAAAGGAAAGAATTGCTTATTTCATAAATTTTTTTCTCTCTTTGGCTAAACTTACAGGATATGTTGTGAAAAACATTAATACAGTTTAAAATTGCTTCTAAGTAGTTTTCTGCTGATCAAATTTAAACAGAAGCAGTGGAACCTGAGCCTGGTGTATGGGACATACCAGCCTGGGGAGTCTGAGGTAGGCTGTGTGGAATCATTTGAAGCTTTTGAGAATTGGACTAATCAGAGTAAAGCAGGAAGTTTAAAACTATCCTTGGATCATGATGTGCATTTTAGAGTGAAAGAAGACCAGGAGACTCATGAGAAAACTGGTTTAAACATGAGATGAAGAAGGCCTAGGCTTGTGTACTCTACTCAGGAGGCAAACATAAAAGGGGAAAGACAGAGGAGATATCTGAAAGGACATAGGATGTTGGATAATAGAGAGGCTGGGGAAGAAATAGAAAGAAGGACTGTGCTTTTGTGATTGAGTAAGGGCAGAGGCCTTTTCCCCACTGGATTCAGGTCTAAAGTAGTGCTTGGCTGTGGAGAGTAGGCGCTCACAAAATATCAGGTCATTGGAAAAGTCATGACATGTTCTTTTTTTGGAGAGGTTTTTGCTATAGGGCACATGAACTTGGCAGAAAGACAAAGAAAGACAGAGAGACAGAAAGCGAGAAATCACACCCCCACCCCAGGGGGGATGGCCACGTTGCAATCCCTTCTCCTCCATTCTCCTCTTGGATTCTTGGGCATGCATGCACGTGCGCCTAGTGTGAGTTTAAGCCACTGGGTCCAGGACTCTAACCCTGGTTGACTACATGGGAGTCCAGTAACGTAGTCATTACGCCATCTGCTGGTCCCAATGACATGTTTTTTTCTATGCAAAAAAGCATCATGACTTTTTCGACGACCCAACATTTACTGAAAGAATGAAGAACATTTATATTGACAAACATGAGGTAAAGTTACCCATCTGACATTCTCAAATTGATTCCTCACTCTACATTTGAGCATTGCCCACCTGGAACTCAGGGCAAATATTTACCAGCCGCTTTCATCAGCAGGCCCAATTTGAAAGCTTTGTTTTGTAGCCTATTAGGACTTTATCTTCTTCTAGGAGTGAATTTTAGCCTCTTCAAAGGGTGATGTTTGTATAATTCTTCATTCATCTTTGGAGCAAAATTACTTGCTGATAGACCTAGCCACCAGTTCATTTCCTTCACAAAGCCATGAAGAGCAATGTGTTGCAACAGTGTGGGCTTTGTGCATTGTATGAGAAGGGGTCCACAATCCACAGGCCTCGGACCAGTGCCAGTCAGTGGCCTGTTGGCCACCCTCCCCTTCTCTGCCCCTCAGTGGTGGGTGGGCAGAGGGTGAGTGAGTGAGGTTTTGTCTGTGTTTTCAGCTGCTATGCATCACTGGCATTGCTTCTTGGGTTCCTCCTCCTGTTGGATCAGCAGTGGTATTCTCACAGGAGTGTGGACCCCACTGTTGTGTGATTATTTCATTGTATATTACAATATGGTAGTGGTGGAAATGAGGTGCACATTAGATGTGGTGTGGTGGGTTATCCTAGGATCACTCCTCTAACCCCCCCATCCATGGAGAGATTGTCTTCCATAAAGTGCACATTAGATGTGGTGTGGTGGGTTATCCTAGGATCACTCCCCTAACCCTCCCATCCATGGAGAGATTGTCTTCCATAAGGTCATTCCATGGTGCCGAGAAGGTTGGAGGCTGCTGGTGCATGGGAATTGGAAGGAAAGGGTTGACTTGTATGGAAGAAGCCCAAGGGGTCTGAGTTTATACTCATGAAGTCCCTCATAAAGCAAGGGTTTATGGAATGGAAGGACCACCTAAAATGCTGAAGTCCCCGTCCTTGAGAAACTCACATAGAAGAAGCCAAAATAATATTGTGGGAAGAATCTTAACAGGGAAAAAAGTAAACTCGTGGCATTGAGCATGTAACAAGTTTCCTGGGTCTCATTTTCTTCATATATTAAATTGGATTAGATAATCACAAAGATTCCAGCTCTATAGTCTATAATTATTTTTCTGACCTTAAATGCATTAATTAAAATGTTATCTATTCTTCACCATTGCTTCTGTTTAATTTCCTTTGGAATGCTTAGCCTGTGTTCCCTGTCCTTTAAGCTCTTACCAACATTCTGATCATGTTCATAACTTGTTATCACAGCAACAACTCCCTCTCATTTTGTTTTTGTTTTTGTTTAAGAGATAGAGGCTCATGTGTTCCTGTGGCTGGCCTCTAACTTAGGATTGGACTGCCTCAGACTCCCAATGGGCTAGGACTATAGGTGTGTGCCACCGTGCCTGGCCTCCTTATTTTGTTAAGACTTAATAACTTAGTCTGTGTAAGTCTGGCAATATAGTCATTGTGTTTGGAACAGCTAGTTTGGTAAGGTTGTAAAAGATACTCAGAAATTTATGAACTGCCTTGGACACAAACCAGCCTGTCTGTCCTTAGCTAGTGTTTATAACCCATATATTTACACACCCACTCTGCCCTGAGTCACAACATTCCACTTAGAACCTGGTGGCTTGGGATGGCCCTTTCTACTCTGGTCCATCACCTGGAACTATTTTTCTTACCTAATTCCAGACAGACACATAGTCCTATCATAAGTATAAAAGAGTGAGAGGATGTTTTGTTAGATGGCATCTCCTTATTGATGTTATAAAAGGCCCAAATTCTCATATTTTTTTGTTCAGTAGACTTGTTACTAGACCATTGCCTGTTCTGTTTTTATTTTTTAAAGAATTATTTATTTATTTTATTTATTATCAAATTTTCTATAGGGTACATGTGAGAGAGAGAGAGAGTGAGCGAGCTGCCATGTTTGGGACTTGAACTGTGGTAAGCCACATGGGAGTTCAGCTCCTTAACCACCATGCCACCTTCTGGCCCCTACCTGTTCTGTTTTCAACATGTTACTATATCATTTTTCCTCTCTGAGAAAAAGTATTGATAAATATGTAGAATATTGTTGACCTTAGATTACTATTTGTTTATTAAATTTAAGGGATGGAGACTGACAATACAGCATTGACTTTAAGCTGACAGTGTTGTATTGGCTGTGAATTATAGGTGACGAACTGACATGGGATGCAGGACTTGGATGGAACTTTTTACCTTATAAATGCAATAGGGTTGAGTCCCTAAAAATAGGCACTGTCTTAGGAGAACAGCATGCAAACATTTAGGGATACCAAGTACTCAAAGGAAAGCATTGCTCCTTTTTTGTTGTCATTTCAGCTGCTTAGCTTACTGTCTGGAATTAGTAGCTATCTCATCTGGGCATTGATTGAGTTCCAATGGGGACTGTTGTTAATGAAGGCTTCCTTCAAATCAGAGACTAATCAAGATGTTCAATTTCACAGCTTGTTTCTTAGGGGAACCGATTTAGCCCTTGATATATTTTACATAAGGAAGTAGAAACTTGGAAAATGCATATCTTCACATACATGGCATGAGCTTTCATAACATCTAGACAAAAACAAATCTTATGAAGACTGAATGCACCAAAGTGTGCCTACTTGGGTAGCTCTATGGCCAGATAGAGCTATTTTACTCCAAGTATCTGTGATTTTCCAGGTCACATGGAGCAAGGGGAACAGGATCCTGAACAAAACTGTTCTCTAAGCTGCTCAGGTATTGCTTCTTACCAGCTAAGAAGTTCTTAAGGCTGGGGTGATTTAACTACTGCCTAGGTCCATTCAAGTTCACTTGCTGCTGAGGGTTCTCCTTTCCTGACTCACTGTTTCTCTGAGTGTCATGGATATTCTTAGAATATCCTCCAGGAGAAGTTCATATGGGATTCAGTAAGCTTTTGGTGGTGAGTTGATACCCTTCTATTAGATACTGTGAAGGTGATGATAGGCCTTTGTCAATGGTAGGCTCTCACTCTACAGTTCCTCAGCTTTGCCTATATGTGGTTTTCGTTAGAATAGTATTAGGTGATTGATTAGTATTGGTTCAGCGTCTGTGAAGTTCTCTGTAGTTTCTGGTAGTTTCTCCAGCTCTTTTCCTATAACTTATCAACAAAGCCACCCTACACTGCCATTTTTTTGTCAATCCCAGCTCAAGTGATCCTTAATTAACCTGGAAGATGAAGAGGGGGTCATTTGCCTGTATTCTCTTTGCAGTCTATTATGACAAAATCTTCATGCTCTGCTCCCTTAGTTTTGCTAGAACTGGTCTAGTTCTCTATAAAACAATGTGGGTGCCTCAGATCGAGTAGGATAGGATTACTCCAAGAAAGCCTAGAAAATGAATTAATGCCCCACAAAGATGAATATTTTCAGATACTTATTCACTACATATTTCAATATGACAGTACCTGGTAGGAATTCCTTAACTTGGAGTTATTTGAAGACGTCAGAAATAACTGTTGAAAAAAATTGAACCTAGATTTTCAAGAGGCCCCTTTTAGTAGAGGTTCTCTTGGGCCTAAGAACTTCTTAACTGGTGAGAAGCCACACCTGAGTGCCTTATAGAAGAGTTTAGTTCAGGTTACTGTTCCCCTTGCTCCATGTGGCCTAGAGAATCTTCTTGACCCTGAGTCCTTTATTACTGATTTCTCTCTTTACCTGTGCAATGGTTTGAAGTCTGGCCTTAAACACTGGTCTTTATCAACTGGTCTTTCAAGATGCTTTACCTCTCTCTCTAATGCTCTACCAGAATGGGCAATGGATGTGCAACATCACACTTCTCTCCCTCTCTCCCTCCCTTCCATCCTTCCTTCCTGACGTTTTTGCCAGAGGGTGCCTGTGCTTGCTGGAGAGAGAGACAGAGAAAAGGAAAGTGAGAAATCACTCTCCAGGGAGGCAGCCACACCACAATCCCTTCTCCATTCTTCTCTCAGGATTTTAGGCATGCACACATACATGTACGCAATGTGTTTCAAGCCCCCAGATTTGGAACTTGAACCTCAGTCATCCATGTGAAAATCTAGTGCCTTAACCACTACACCACCAGCTGGCCCCCACAATTCTCTTTCTAATGCACTTGTTGTTGGTGTCTCTGTCCTCCTTAGACGATGATGAACTCTGTTTGAATTGCCCTTGTGGACAGTGCCATAGACATCTTAAGTAACAACTTTGGCAGACTGTGACTTTATCACTTCATTTCTGTGCTTCCATGATTACGTTTATTCTGAGAAGTTTGGCCACAGTTGGAATTAAGAAGTTATCCACCTTGGCTATTTGATATTTTTCATATGTTGTTTTCTACTGCGACTGATGAGAACTTGGCTTTTTCTCAACTCTTCTCCTGTGCATCTATCACATATTTGCCTGCTTCCTGCTTTTCTGTCTTCCTAACATGGAGCTACAATTATTTTATTAGTGTCAACATCCAGTGATTATATGATTATGATTATATAAATATTATTTCCATTTATCTGAGCCATGATAACATTAGAGAGAGACAGAGAAAAGGAAAGTGAGAAATCACTCTCCAGGGAGGCAGCCACACCACAATCCCTTCTCCATTCTTCTCTCAGGATTTTAGGCATGCACACATACATGTACGCAATGTGTTTCAAGCCCCCAGATTTGGAACTTGAACCTCAGTCATCCATGTGAAAATCTAGTGCCTTAACCACTACACCACCAGCTGGCCCCCACAATTCTCTTTCTAATGCACTTGTTGTTGGTGTCTCTGTCCTCCTTAGACGATGATGAACTCTGTTTGAATTGCCCTTGTGGACAGTGCCATAGACATCTTAAGTAACAACTTTGGCAGACTGTGACTTTATCACTTCATTTCTGTGCTTCCATGATTACGTTTATTCTGAGAAGTTTGGCCACAGTTGGAATTAAGAAGTTATCCACCTTGGCTATTTGATATTTTTCATATGTTGTTTTCTACTGCGACTGACGAGAACTTGGCTTTTTCTCAACTCTTCTCCTGTGCATCTATCACATATTTGCCTGCTTCCTGCTTTTCTGTCTTCCTAACATGGAGCTACAATTATTTTATTAGTGTCAACATCCAGTGATTATATGATTATGATTATATAAATATTATTTCCATTTATCTGAGCCATGATAACATTTCCTTCTCAGCACAATTTCCATGTTGATACATTTGCCAGGTTTTCTTCATGCTTATATCAGGGCTCAGCAAACCATGGCTCAGGGACCAAATCCAACCCATTTCCTAATGAATTTTAGTGAAACATACAGTGTCTATTTCTTTGCACATTGTCTATGACCACCTTCACTCTACAAAGGCAAAATTAAGAAGTGTGACAGACATGTTATAGCCTGAAAAACCCAATATATTTACTATGTGATCCTTTGTAGGAATATCTTGTCTACTTAGTGTATGTAGTTCAGCCTTGAGCTCTGCACATTTCCATTATCTCCTTGCAATATTGGAAACATCCAGTAATCTATTTATTTCATTTCTTGTGGCAAGCTCTTCTGGAGCTTTATGAGTTAGTTTCTGACTTTACAGTCTGGACTGGTTGCCCCTGGATTTGTACCAGACAGCATTGTGTCTGTCTGGTGTCACCCTTCATAATTTGTCTAGGGACTCCCTTGTTCTCTTTTTGGTGGCTGTATCTCATGTCTTATTTTTAACTAGTGTTACTCTTTCATTTTGGTGGAAGGCAAGCCCTTGCTTCCTAAGAAAGCAGGTATGGGAAGTCAATTTTTTTGTAAGATTGCTTATCTAAAGATTTTTTTTTTAAATCTTACATTCATATTTGACTAATAGGTTGGCTGGATGTAAACTTTTAGTTTGGAAAAAAGTTTCTTTTGCTGTTGAAGCCATTTTTTTTTTATCTTATAGCTCCCTGTATTGTTGTTGAGATGTCTAAAGATGCTGTGATTCTGTATTCCTTCTAAATGACTTTTTTAAGTCTTCAGAGTTCATTGGATCGATTCTTTTTTTCTCAATGTTCTGCCATTTCATAATGCTGCACCCTGCTGTGGATCTATTTTCATCAATTAGACCAGGCATTTGGCGAGCCCTTTTAATCTGGAGATTCATGACCTTCATTTGTGGGAAATGTTCTTGAATTATGTAATTGATGTTTTCCTCCTGGTGCATGCTTTAAGGCAGAGCTTCTTAATTAAGGGATTGCATAAAATTACCTGGGAGATACACATCCCCAGGCCCTAACCCTAGAGTGTCTGACATATATTTGGATATGACTCTTAGTATGTGTGTGTATATAAGTATTTCTTGTATAAGCAAGACCTTCTGTGAAATTGCCTCAGAGTGTCACATTTTACTGTTGCCCCACCATCTGGCCCGCAAGTACACATATTTTGAAAAAGCACTTGTGGAAATTCTGAGAGGCAGCTCTTGATCAGAACCATTACTTTGGGACTATAACTCTTAGAGAATGATCTAAGAAGTGTCCCATCCTAGAGCAAAATGATGTATAAAAAAGGACGTTGACATCAAACATAGGTTTAATGACCCCTCTGCAACCATCACACTTAGTTACCATGGAACCTTAGGCAAAATATTAAATGGAGATGATGATGATGATGATGATAATTATGATAATAAGGTAGTTTGGGTTTTTGTGAGACTAAATATGAAAGTGCCTACGACAATGTCTGGCAACATAGTAAATCCTAGATTTCTTCTCCCTGGTCTCTACACTTGATTGGAAAAAAATAGGTCAGTATTAGGATTGTTTATAGACTTAAAGGGAGCATGTAAGCCATAGCCTATCCTGTGTCAAATGGCAGTCAGTACTGTTTACATTCCCTGGTTGCAAGTAGTTCATTCTTCACATTCTCATAGCCCTTGGGAGCTTAGTTTATACTATATCAACTCTATGTGTTTAGATCTTTGTCATCCTAGAATTTCTCTTACATAGTTTTGATAGGCATTTTTGCCTACTCAAGTCAGATGATAAACTGTGCAAAGGTAGGACTGTCATTATCAACTCCAAGCCCATTGTGCTTGGTACATGTTTCTGTAGGTCAAAAATTTCTATCCTTAATGAAAATAGCCTGAAATGAAGTATTTATCCACTCTTCTGATTAGTTGAGGAGATAGAACATGAATAAAACAGAGCTTAGAAGTTTAGGAGAATGTGATTACCAACTCAAATATCCAGCGTGATGTTTCTTAGCAGTTGTCTGGATGAAGTGATGATCTTGATTTAACTGTTTGCTTTAAAAACCTCTTAGGGAGATATTTACAATAAGCTATTTATCTGTACTTACTATTGACTATGGTTGTCTATTCATCCCTCTACTGTTCCTTGGTGGCATACATAAAGTTACAATATGTAAAACATGCATGGTTGTTATTTTATTTATAAGATTGTTTAGGGCAAGAACCTTGCTTTAATGACTTTCATATGTTCAGTGGCTGGAATAGTGCCTGACACATTATAAGCACCCAGCCTGAATTTAGCTTCATATTTATATATGATGTGAGTAATGCTATAGTCTAGTAATTATTTAAGATGCTGAGAGTTTATTGGTATTCAAAATAGAACATTACTGGGGTGGACCCATGGTCTGGTTGTTATAGGGGCTAGATCCCACATAACTGACTATGTGATCTGTGTCCTGGATCAGGAGGCTTGAGGAACATGTTGGGCATGTATATGTGCATGTCCAGAATCCCAGCAGGATGGAGAAATGGAGGAGAAGGCATTGTGGCATGCCCAAGCCCCATTAAGGGTGTTTTCTTCTCAGTCTTTGTCTCTCTTTGGCAAGTACATGCACCCTCTGGCAAATAAAAAATAATAATAATTTTTCTCAGACTTCTGAGAATTCTCAATCTTCTGAGCATTTAACTATAAACACCTATAATCATATTACCAAGCGAAGTTACAATTTGTGGTTTATGCTATTTATTTGACTTAGTAGCATTGCTACTCTTCAATTCAATATAAAAACATTCACCAAACATCTATTTTCAAATTCCTCTGAAATTCTACATAATAGTAAATTTATTTAGGAACAATTCAGCTAAGGTTGACATTTGATAATTCAAGCAATTTACAAATGTTTGTATTGGTAAGTATACAAGCATTTTTTAAAAATCAAAAATATTTTTGTTGTGGAATATATTAGAATTGTATCACATTTAAAAGAAGTATTTAATTGCTTGTCCTTTGTAGTAAAATTCATATAATATAAAATTTACCATTTTAAACATTTTTTAGTATACAATTCAGTGACACTTAGACATTCACAAAGTAGTGAAACTATCACCATTACCTGACTTGAGAACATTTTTATCACCTCCCAAAAGAAACAGAAGACATTAGGCAGTCACTCCCAGGCTTTTAGGCACTCATTACCTGTTTTCTGTATGTATGGATTTTCTTATTCTTAAAATTTTATTTTATAAAATGGGATCATTTCTTGTTTCCTGTATATTTCCATAACACGTATGTTGATGTGCTTGATTGAGTCAATATACAGTGTATTCTGGATGGAAAATCTCATTTTGTATGCTGTAATGATATACAGTGAATGAATATAAATAAATCAATTTAAATAAAATTTAAAAATAAAAAAATAAAAAAAAATGGGATCATATAATATATGTGGTATTTTCTGACTGGCTTTTACTTAGTATAATGTTTTCAATGTTCATCTATGTTGTAGCATTTTAAAAATACTTCATTCCTTTTTAAGGCTGTATAATATTAAATTGTTAGGAAAGTTATATTGTATTTTTCTATCAAAAAATGTGTGTCATGATTTTCCCAATGACCCAATACTACATTTGTGGTTATATTTTGTTTATCCATTTATCAGTTGGTGGGCATTTGTGTTTATTTATTTATTTATTTATTTATTTATTTATTTATTTATTTTTAACCCTTCATCTGAATAACGCTGCTATAAATACTGGTGTACAAGTATCTGTTTGAGTCCCTGTTTTCAATTTGTCTGGGTATATACCCTGGAGGAAAATTGCTGGGATATTCTATGTGGTAGTTGTATGTTTGACTCATTGAAGAACTACCAAAAGGCTACACCATTTTAAATTCCCACCAGCAATGTACGAGAGTTCCAGTTTCTCTATGTCTTTGGTAGCACTCTTTTTATTATTATTGTTGTTATTATTATTATTATTTTATATAGCCACACCACCAGTATCTTTAAACTTTGTTTCAAATTCTTATCCCTGGTGGGGTGTATTTATAACTACTCAATGTGTATTTTCTGGGACAGTTTTGATTTTTATTCACTTGTTTTTCTGGGCAAGAAGGAATGTGGAACTCTGAGTGTTTTCTTGGCTAATGCTAAACATGCTCTTCTGCCACCCCGGCGTTGTGCTGTTTGCGTGTGTAGGAGTGTCAGACTGCAGTGACAGTCTCACATAGTTGATTGCTATGGACAGTTTTCATCTTTGCAGGGAAGATTTACAGGTGTATGACTTGAGTGAAGACCGCTTTTGAAAATATTTTTATCACATCCACATAACTCCATGCCAACAAATATAAGACAAGTAATCATTCTTTCTGTTTTTGATGACAGAAAGAATACATTTGTAATAATGCCACTCTGTGCTAAAAGGAAACAGTGTCTTCCTCTGATTGAAAATTATTTCAGACTGTGGTATTTGGACATGTTTAAGAGTTTCATTGTCTATTTGATGATATCGTGATAACATTTTCTCCTTGGAGAAATAAATTTGTAGAGCAAACCTATAAAGAATTATATAAAGCAGTACTATGTAAGTACATTGCTATGTTCAGCCTTGAGAATCTGACCTGAACTTTTCGATAAGTATACAGAAAAGATTTTTTTTTTTTAAGGCTATAATTTTTTTTGCCACATTTCCAACTGTCACAGGCTGCTTTTAGGATCCAGAGGTCTTTGGGGACCAGCAGGTGGCGTGGTGGTTAAGGCTCTAGACACTCCCACTTGGCTGACCACGGTTCAAGTCCTGGACCTGATGGCTTGCTTTCCCACTTTCCCTCTCTCTCTGTCTCTCTCTGGTCAAATTAAAATAAATGAATGAATAAATAAAAATAAAAAAAAAAGAATCCAGAGGTCTTTTAGGTAAGTACAAAGATCCAGAAATAAGTATAGAAAAAGTGATCCTTTCGTTGTTTAATAGTTCTCTTTAGGGTGTGAGTTTAGGTTCTTAGATCAGGCCATAAAATCAAGCAAACAAACAAACTTATTGATTGATTAGAGATATGGGTTCAGGTATCAGGCTGATAGGCTGCTGTTCACTTTCTCATATATTTCCCCAAAGAAGCACTTGTGTAGAGGTGCAAATATATAGAAATCACTTTTTTTTTCTTTTTTTGGAGAGGTTTTCGCTATAGGGTGTGTGTGCTCCCCAGAAAGACAGAGAGAGACAGAGAGACAGAAAGTGAGAAACCACTCCCCAAGGGGGACGGCCATGCCGCAATCCCTTCTCCTCCATTCTCCTCTCGGGATCTTGGGCACACACGCACACACGCCCGGCATGAGTTTAAGCCACCAGGTCTGGGATTCAAACCATGGCTGACTACATGGGAGCCCAGCGAAATAGCCGTTACACTAACTGCTGGTCCCTAGAAGTCACTTTTAAAAATTATTTTAGGCTCTTGCCCTGGGATGCATGTGCTTACTGGAGAGAGACAGAGAAAATAAGATAATAACCCCCTGGGGTGGGTAGGTGGGGAATGGCCATGCCACAGTTCCATCTCTTCCATTCTTCTCTTGAGATTTTGCACCCATGCCCAGCATGATTTTCAAGGTGGTAAGTCCAGAACTTGAACTGTAGTTGGCCATGTGAAAATCTAGCACTTTAACTACCATACCACTTGCTCTGGCCCTGGAAATCATTTTAATATTACCTGATACTGTACTATTTGAAAAGAGATGGTAGCTTGCTTGAGAGGAAAACATTTATTACTGGTATAAAATGTCTCAAAAGCTGTCAGCAACCTTCAAAGTATTAATAGCTCACCTAGTTGGGACAGATACCACTTTACATTAAAACAATTGATGAAAGCATAGTAGGGGATAAAAGGCAAAGAAAGTCTGACTCTAATAGTTTTTAGTTTGTAAACCTAGGATCTTAGGAAATTCTATTGCACAATGACATGCATATTAGGAATACATTTGTGGAATTAATCTATATAACATAGGAAAGAGAAAATGCAATAAACCAAACTGAAATATTTAATTAAAAGGAACAGATGAGAGACCAACAGTTGGTGTAATGGCTATGTCACTGGTCTCCCACAGTCAACCGTGGTTCAAGTCCCAGACCCGGTGGCTTAAACCCTTGCTGGGCGCATGTGCGTGCATGCCCAAGATCCCAAGAGGAGAATGGAAGAGAAGGGATTGCGGCATGGCCATCCCCCGCAGGGGGTGATTTCTCATTTTCTGTCTCTCTGTCTCTCTCTGTCTTTCTGGCAAGCGCATTTGCCCTACAGCAAAGCGAATTTTCCCAAAGAGAAAAACCCCCCCAAAAAAAAAAAAAAAAAAAAAAGACCAGATGATCTGAAGAGGAATCTGTATTTGTTGTTATCTCTAGAGGAGCTGAAGTTTTGTATTCACCTAGAGTCCAATGATTTATCTAGTGCCTCCCACATGCCAGGCACTGAGGTGAGGTAAGGTGAGCTGATGAATGGACAGGGAATGAGAGGAATGTAAACAAAGAAGTACAGCAGTTAAAGAGGTACAAGGTCAGAAGCAGGCAGGAGGAATGAAGATGAGGAAGACATTATCTCTGTCAATGGCGGCCTATTAGAGGGAATTAACACAGGAAATGACTAGAGCCCAGGTTTATCAGGAAGACAGCAAGCATGGAAATTCAGGGTGAGCAGAAGAGCATGAACTAAGATGGAGGCACCTGTGCTCAGGAAATATCAAGTTTGGTATTGGTGATTGTGAAAGTGTCAGGTTGAGGAAGAATAGTAAAGTGAGGTGAACAGTTATTCAAGACCTTAGTCATGTAGGCTGTAGATTCCATAATTGGGGGCTTGGAGTTTATCCAGCAGTCATTCAGTTGCTTTAAACTGAATGACCAACATTTAAGATTTGGATTCTTGCTGAGATTTCAGAGAAAGCAGTGGTTCTCCTAGGACCTCACGCATTAAAATCTTCTGTAGTACTTGTTAAAAATTCAGACTGGGGCCGGCAGGTGGCGTGGTGGTTAAGGGTGCCAGACTCCCACATGCCCAATGGCAGTTCGAGTCCTGGACTCAGTGACTTGAAAATCACACTGTGTGTGTGTGTACATGTGTGCCCAGGATCCTGGGAGAAGAATGGAGAAGGGATTGCGGCATGGCCATCTCCCTGGGAGGTGATTTCTCACTTTCCCTTTCACTGTCTCTGTCTCTCTGGTGAGCACATGTGCCCTAAGGCAAAATCCTTTAAAAAAAAAAAATCAGAGCCTACAATGATTGTGAGGGCTGGCTGAGGCTAAAGGTGATCATAGCATCAGGACTCTAATGGAGATGCTGTTTGTCTTTTTCTCTTTCTCTTCCCCCTCTAGCTATCTAGTTCTCTGGCTCATGGAAGAAATTAAAACAAAAACTCAGAGTCCTGAACTCTACCCCAAATTTACTGACTCATAATTTCTGGGGAAAATTATGGGAATCTGCCTATTCAACTAGCTTCTGAGAGAATTCTCTTAGACCCTACAATTTCAGATTCACTGATGTCTAGGGTATGGTTGATGGAGTGGGCAAGATGGAATGCAAGTAGATCATCTAGGAGGTGATGTGACGTTCCAGGTGAGAAACTTTGAGGCAGTGACAATGGGCATAGAAAACTGTAGAGATGATGATGCAAGGTATTTTGGAGGTATATACAAATGTAGTTTATGATTGATTAGACTGAGTGAAAAAGGTTTTTTTTTTTTTTAAACTTTTATCTACATTTATTTTATGCTGACTTTATTCCTGTGCCATAAGTTTTTGTTTCTTCAGCTTCTTCTGGGATACTTTTTCCTTCTGTGTGACTTCCTCTTCCGGTTTAGGAACAATTTGCTCCTTTTCAGTGAGGATCAACTCAGTGTGGCAGGGGGAGCTCATATATGGGTTAATCTGCCCATGAGCTCTGTACGTACGACGGCACATCTTGGGTGCCTTGTTCACCTGAATGTGTTGTGCTCAATGTCCAGAGAGTCTATATCTAACCCCTTAAGTTCA
Organism: Tupaia belangeri chinensis; assembly: GCF_000334495.1. Lineage (NCBI taxonomy): Eukaryota > Metazoa > Chordata > Mammalia > Scandentia > Tupaiidae > Tupaia > Tupaia belangeri. The sequence goes on from NW_006159859.1 coordinate 9,162,504, forward strand.
GCATTACTCTCTGCGTGTGTAAGCAGGTGCAGCAAAAATCACTCTTTGGGTCACTGACCTTGTGTCTAGCCCACTGTTTAGCCTGGGCACATCTACCAGCTCCACCATTGTAATGACAGAATGGCACACACTGCTTCTGTGAAGTGACATCCTTCAGATACTTGGTGGCTTTTTGAATATGCATACCCTCGATGGCCTGGGCAGTTTCATGAGTGTTCTTAAAGTGAACACGAAGATTTGAACCTCTTGACTTGCATGACTTTGTGGGGTTCTCTGGGTCAAGTGAAAAGCGAACCATTTTCAAAGATCACCTCAGGCTACTTAAGAAAAGAGTGAAAAGGAAGGTTTTAAGCTATGTTTCAGGCTTAATTGTCTGGGTGATGGATCAATAGTTATTATTAATATTTTAATAAGTTATACTTTTTCCTTTAAGTATATGATTTTAACATTCGATGCATTCCCAAATTTGATTATTGTTTTCCTTTGATGCCAACTTGTTTTGTTGTTGAGTTTTATGGTAGAAATAAATGGGAAAATATGTCAATGTATTGAAATCTGTTACAGTCAACTTGTCAGGAAAACATGTATTTATTAAGTTGGATCTCCCCAAATGCCTATTTTCTTCTGTGAATAAAATGAATACACAGCTTTATTTCTGATATTTCTGAGATAATTTATACTTGGAAAACTTAATGTCCAATTTATCACACAACCAGAGTCATCAAAGCATCAGTCAATGAGCCGGGGACACAATGAGGTTTAGTAGATTGTACTTTTGAGTCAGACAAAACCAAATAAAATTGTTAAGTGTGTATGTGTGTCTCTGTCAGTATCTCTTTTCTTTTTTTTTTTTTTTTTTCAGTATCCCTTTCCACCTCTTCCTCTGGTTCCAACTCGGAGAAGAGTCTCCTCTCATACTTCTTGTGTCTGTTTTTGCTACTAACTCTTGTTAGCTAATGTACTGAGAGCACTTGAGGGTGTGGTGCATATTATAACCTCACCCCTCTCTGTGCTTGCCTGTATTTCCCAACCTCGGGCAGTTAGACTGGCCACGTGGCAGGGTTCTGGCTAATGGTGCCTTTGTGATCTTCCATGCTCTGAATCTAAAACATCTTGCAGTATCTTTTTGTTTTCCTTGTCTCTTTCCTAGTCCCCTTCGAAAACTCCAGACATCTGCATCAGACTTTGCGTGAGCAAGTACTTTAGTATGCTGACTACTGAGATTCCAGTTTATTCTGTAGCATAGCATTTCCTGTCTGATCAATGCACAGAGGTGTTTTATTGCATAGGTGACTCTTAAGGATAACAAAAACAAAACAAAACAAAACTAATGAAAAACAAAGCAAAACGAAACAAAACTGATGATGGAATACCAGGCACTTGGGTGGCTCTTTTGAACTCTTCTGGATCAGCTTTGCCTCTCATGAAGACTACTCGAGCCCTTAGGATACGTATAGCTTGATACCAGAACTTGTTTCTGACTTGTTTGGTCTTGTTCCCATTATGTTTTCAGTTTTCAAAAAATTTTATTTGCAAAAAGTGATTGAATTATTGTGGAGATTAAAAGAGATGCCATATGTAAAATGTCTAGACCGATGCCTTGCACATAGCAGGTGCCAGAACCATACTGGGAGAGCATCAGAAATGCAATCCCATAATTAACTTTCTAAATTTCTGATGCGATTCACATATGGGTGTTATTTACATTAGTGACATGTAGTAGTATTAAAATTATTATTTAAAATTTGAACTCTCTAAATTTAAATTCCATAAGGCTCTGACTGCCCTGCCCATGCTGATGTACTGATAAAAAACCAGTAAATGGTAGCTGTTGTTCTTCAAAAGGAGGTAAGAACCATTGTGAGCACTGATTTTTTTCCAGGCCCGGGCCAGGAAAGCTGAATCTCTGTGGCCTGTGTTGTTAGCTGGGCAATGGTGTGCAACCGATTGGACTGAGGCCAGTCTGACTGATTTGTTGTAAAGGCCAGAAAAATTGGACTGACCCATGGGCACAATAAGTGTTGTTCTAATCATGTCAATCTTCAAATGGCTCTTTCTATAAACAATAGCAGGAAATGTGTAGGATGAGGAGTGGTGGTAGATTTCTGAAGATTCAAGATCAGACATCCAGGGTTCCCAGTTTTACTAATTGCATGACATTGCAAATTTACCTAGCCTCTCAACTTCATTTCTCCACCTTGGAAATGAGAACACTGGGCTAGAGAATCTTTAAGGGTTCTTTCTCTAATTTACTATAACCCACAGGTAATAGAAGTCCTGCATGATGGCTCCATATCTGCATAAGAATAAATTCAAAGTGATGGTCTGGTATCTAAAAAGTAATTACAGTTCTTCAAACATTTTTGTAGTTTTTCTTTTCTTTTTTTCTTTGAGAGGTTTTTGTTATAGGGCGTGTGCGCTTGCCAGAAAGACAGAAAGTAAGAAATCACCCGCCAGGGTGGATGGCCATGCCACAATCTCTTCTCCTCCATTCTCCTTTTGGGATCTTGGACACGTACGCACACACGCCTGGCATGAGTTTTAAGTCACCAGGCCTGGACTCAAACCATGGTTGACTCCCTGGGAGTTCAGCAACATAGCCATTATGTTAACTGCTGGCCCCTGTCGTTTTTCAATAAACTGCCAAAGCGGGGTGTACATTTTTGCGGGAGCATTCTTTTTGAGAAACAGTCTTAATGGGATTTAATTCACATAAACAACGTACCCATTTAAAGTGTATAATTCAATATATATTATATGGACTATGCATTCATTTTTTAAAAAGTATATTTTTTCCATGAATTAGAGAGACAGACAGACAATACCCCCTACAGGGTCCTGATGCCATGATCTACCTCTAGCCTCAGCCAGCCCTAGCTCATGGGCACGTGTGTTCTCAGGGGGATCCTTCCCATGTGAGAGTGCCTGGAAGAGTATCACAGTTTACCGCTGTGCCACCATCTGGCCCAGGGTATGCCTTTTTTTTTTTTTTTTTTAATGGCCAAAGGGCACACATGCTTGTCAGAGAGGGAGAGAGAGAACCTACCAATGAGACAGTGGGATATAGTCACTCTACAATTCTTTTCCCTCCATTTCTCCATCCTGCCAGGATTTGGGGCACACATACATGAGTGCCTGGCATGTTTTTCAAGCTCTTAGGGTTGACATTTGAACTGCTGTTGGCCATATGAGATCTAATTCCTTATGCATAGGGCCTAGCCATTGCACTATGGGGTCACTCACCTGTACTATAGGGCCAGCCATGCATGCTTAATGTAGAAGAGGTAGCTTAAAATCTGCCTATTTCAGGCCAGTGGGTGGCATGGTGTTGGTGTGCTGGACTCCCACCTGGTTGAACATGGTTCAAAGTCCTGGATCTGGTGGTTTACTTTCTCTCTCTCTCTCTCTGTCTCTGTCTCTCTCTGGTGAGCACATGGGTTCTACAATAACTTAAAAGATAATAATAAATAAAACTAAATACTTCTTTTTAAAAAAATCTGCCTATTTCATTGTCATCCTCATTTTCTTCCACATGGATATCAGGCGCTCTCCAAAGCCCTGCGTCTCTTGCACCTCCCAGTCTTGCAAACTCTCCCTGGCACTCATTCTTCATGATTTTCTGGTCTCTTTCTCCCCTTGCCACCTCAGCTATAGCAACTGGGACTGTCCACTTTTATTTATTCTATTATATTTCCTCATTATCTCAATCCTGAGCAACAAAGGAACATTCAAGAGCAATGTAGGCAGATGAGAATGTTCCCCTTTACAAATAAAATGGAGGGCCAGAAGGTGGCATAGTGGTTAAGGCATTGGACTCCCAATGTGGTCAACTGTGGTTCAAGTCCTGGGCTGGCAGCTTGAAACTCATGCCAGGTGCATGTGTGTGTATGCCCAAAATCCTGAGAGGAGAATGAAGAAGAAGGGATTGTAGTGTGGCCATCCTCCTAGGGGGTGATTTCTTGTTTTCTTTTTTTTTTTGGTCTCTCTGTCTCTCTGTCGAGTACACATGCTATATAGTAAAAATCTCTGAAAAAAAAAAAAGATATAAAATGAGAAATTGGATCTTTTAGGAAGAGAAAGACTGTGAAATCTTTCTTGTGAATATTTTTTTATTTCTTTTGCCCCTCCGAACTAGGCACAGCATGACTAGTTCTTGTTCTTCCTCTGGCAGTTCCAGTCAGCTCTGCCATCATGTGTAACTGCAGCTTCTGAAGAAGGCCTGGAGTTTCAGGGAACAAACTGTTGAATTAATTTCTAACAGATTGGCAGATTCCACTTGCAGGTTCATTTGTGTTGTAAAACTACAAGGCCACACTTGCATTGGTTTTTGCTTCTACCTAAGGCAAGTGCGACTCTTGACTTTATCTTTGGAATGACTTGGGTGTGTCAGTGCAGTGGAAGGTCTGCCTTTGCCTGCCTGGCAGGCTTCTGCCTGATAAGGCACTTCTCAGCTCCTGGGGATGTCATTACCATACGGTGTGAACATTTCTCCACCCCTCAGTTTGTTCCACGTGTTGTTTCACTGAATTTCATGCTAATAAACATCAATTAATGAATAAATTTTTATTAAGTATTGACAATATTCAAAATAAGTATATTCAGTGTAGTGTGTAGTCCTTAGCCTCATGTAGATTTTTTTTTTTTGAGAGAAGTTTTTGCTATATGGTGTGTGTACTCACCAGAGAGAAGAAGTGAGAAATTACCCCCCCAGGGGGGATGGCCACATTGCAATCCCTTCTCTAGTCTCCTCTTGGGATTTTGAGTGTGCACACACACATGCCCAGCATGAGTTTTAAGCTGCCGGGTCCAGGACTCGAACCAAGGTTAACATGTAGGAGTCCAGCGACAAAACTACCATCACGCCATCTGCTGATTCCTGGGTTTTGTTTTTTTTTTTTAATTTTGCCAGAGGGGGTGTACATTCACCAGAGGCTGGGGCAGGGGTGGGGGATAGGTGGAGTAAGAAAGCACTCCCATGGGGGATGATCACACTGCAATCCCTTCTCCATTTCTCCCTCCTTTTGGGATTTGGGGCACACATGCATACGTGCCTGTCATTTTTTCAAGCCTCCAGATCCAGGACTCAAACTGTGTAGCCGCCCATGTAGAACCTAGCTCAGGAAATCAACATACCAAAGGCTAACCCACCTCACATTGTTTTAAAATGGGGTTGTGTATATTAAACACTTTAACACTATCATATTAGAATACACAGCGTTTACCTTTCAGGACAAACTTGAATTCTTACGGCCCTCCCCCCCCCCCTTTTTTTAATAAAACATGCACAACACACACCTGTGTGTCCCATGTTCATTTCAAATTGCCAGGATATGAACCTTGGTTGGCCAGTTGGCTTCCAGTGCATAGGGCTTACCCACTGCACTGATCCCAGCCTGAATTCTTTTTTTCCAAATTGAAAATATCTTTGTAATAGGTTGATTAATAAGTTATGCATTGCTTATTATAAGTCTTTTTACATCCAGAGAGGCATGAAGAAGAAAGTATGCAGGATAAGAAATTTTGCTTCCTAGAAATAACTCTGTAGAGTTTTGATGAACATTCTTCAAGACATCTTGCTATGCATACACACACACATATATTATACATACATAATTTTACATAAATGGATTTATAATATACTTACTATTTGTAACCTGCTTTTTTTCACTCAAGCAGAATGTCAGAAACTGGTTTCCCTTCATCATTATATTTATTTCTAGCAAAATATTCAATGGTATCACCGTAATTTATTTAACTAATTTCCTATTGATGAAAATTTAAATTATTTTCAATTGTTTAAAATACAGTGCTAGCTATTGGTATGGTGGTTAAGGCAGCCGGATCCCACAGGGTCAACTGTGTGGTTGGAGTTCTTGACCCAGCAGCTTGAAAAACAGCTGGGCACATGTGCATGTGTGCCCAAAATCCCAAGGGAGAGAGAGGTGGAGGAAGGGATTGTGGTATAACTGTGTCCCATGGAGGATGCTATCTCACTTTCTGTCTTTCTCCCCATGAGCACATGCTCCCTCTAGCAAATGAAAAAAAATTATGAATAGTCATTTCAAATGTGTCCAATTACAGCCCCAGTGTAAATTCCCTGGAGGTAGAATTGCTGGGTCAAAGGATATAAACACTTAAACTGTTGATGCATAAAGCAACATTTTCCTCAAATACCAGTCCCCTTGATTCAGATGCTGTTGATGCACTTCTTGGCCCACTCTGGAGGTCCTCAGATGGAGCAAGCTTATGGCCTCTTGTGTGTCTCTGCCAAGGATATTTGTGACTGTGGAGTTCATCCATGCTCAGGGAAGCAGGAAGTGCCAGAAGTGCTTGAGGAGTTAATGTGACCCTTAACTAATTAATGATGGGGACTGGAGGATAAACCCCCCAGCTTCTTTGCTGCTCAGTGGACTAATCCGAAGTATGTTCCATCTAGTCCTGGAGAGAAGTCAGTCCAGTTGCTATAGTGGAACCCTGCTTATTAATTCCCTCATTCTCTTCTCCCCCTGTTGTCTGACTTCCTCATTCCATTACTGGGCTTTCTGGGATTTTTACTCAAATCCTAGTCTCAGGGTCTGCTTTTTGGGGAACCCAACTGAAGACATCCTTGATGTTACAGAAGAAAAATACCTTCGGCAGGATAATATTCCCAACCAACCCAAAAAAGGTCCATGTCTTAATTCTTGAAACCTATGAAAGTATGATCTCACATAACAAGAAGGACTTTGAAGGTATAATCATATACACAGTCACATGTTAAGAACCTTGAGGGACCAGCAGGAGGTGTGGTGGTTAAGGTGCTGGATTCCCATGACGTCAAAGCAGTTTGAATCCTGAACCTGGTAGCTTGAAACTCACATGGAGCATGTGTGTAGGCATGCTGAAAATCCCGAGAGGAGAATGGAGAAGGAACTGTGGCATGGCCATCTCCCCTGGGGGGTGATCTCTCACTGTCTCTCTCTTTTTCTCTGGCGAGTACACATGTCCTATAGCAGAAATCTTTCTCTCAAAAAACCCCCAAAACCAGAAAACCTTGAATTAGGAAAAATATTCGGGATTATTTGTGTGGCACCTATAGAAGCACAAGGCTCCTTAAACATGAAAAAGGGAGGGAAAAAAGTGTTAGAGGCAGTGTGAAGAGCAGTCAGAAAGATGAGGTTTGGCTGACTTTGTGGGTGGTAGGAGAGGGCCACAGTCTCGGGAGTGTGAGTGTTCTCTAGAAGCTGGAAAAGGCAAGAAAATGGGTGTTCTGTACAAGCTCCAGAGTGGAATGTAGCCCTGTGGATACCTTGATTTTATCCCAGCGAGATTGCCATTAGACTTCTAGCCTAAAGAATGTAAAATAATAAACTGGGCTGGCCTGTAGCACAATGGTGAAGGGATCTGGATCCCATATGACCGACCATCATTCAAATCCAGCCCTGGTGGCTTGAAAAACCCCAACTCCTAACAGGAAGTAGAAATGAAGGAAAAAGGATCGTAACATGGCCATGACTCACTGGGGCTGCTTTGTTTCTCTCTAGCTGGAAAACGCACGTGCTCTCTATAGATAAAAAAACAAACAACAAAACAACTCTTGCCAAAAGAGGTCATAAATATTTCCCAAGTTTTTTGTTGTTAAGTTTTTTTTGCCATACAGTGTGTATGTTCGCCAGAGAAAGAGAGAGACAGAGACAGAGAGCGGGAAAGTGAGGAATCACCCCCTCGGGGGATGACCATGCCACAGTCTCTTCTCAGGATTTTGGGCACGTATGCACACATGTCTGGCGTGATTTTCAAGCTAGTGGGTCTGGGTCTCGAACTTCGGTTGGCCATGTGGAAGTTCAGCATCTTAACCACAACACCAACTGCTGGTCCTTTGCCAAATTTTTAATAATATGTTATGGCGGGACTAGCAGATGGGATATTGCTTACATTGCTGGACTCCCATGTAGTTGACTGGTTTGAGTCCTGGACCCGGCAACTTAAAACTCACACCAGGTGTACATGTGTTCGTGCCCAGGATTCTGAGTAGAATGGAGGAGAAGGGATTGTGGTGTGACCATCCCATTTTTTTTTAGCAAAAAAATCACTCTAAAAAATTAATTAAAAATTAATAATGCTAATAATTGTTATGGCAGCACTAAAAAACGAATACAGAAGAACGAGACAATACAAGGCAACTGATGCCAGAAGAATCATATGGCAGTGCTCATTATTCCAGAAGAGGGACATGAGCGAGGCTGGGAGAAGGAAGACATCATGAGGCATGTTCATTCTCCTTGAGCTCAGCGTGGTTTGTTTGTGGTTGAGTTGAGATTAGTTGACTCAATGACCACCTAATACAGGTCTGTGGCCAGAAACTCTTCCAACAAACTGAGGGTTTGTATGAGTTTTAATTTATTTGAAAATTCTGTCAGATTTCTGAAGACTGTAGTGTGTATAAAAATTAGAAAAGTAAGTTAAGAAAAAGATCATCTGGGGACTTTGTTCAAAATGCAGATTCAGCCCAGCCTTGGTGGCATAGACTGTAGTGTACTGAACTTCAGTGCTGGAAGTCACATGGACAGCCATGGATTTGGAACCCAAGTTAGCCTGAAAATACATGAGGCAGCTCAAGACCCAATGAGCTGGAGGGCTGAGGAAGGGGATCACAGCGAGGGTGCCTATCTCATGCGCTTTCTGTCATGAATAAAGATATGTAATTTTTTTTTGTAGGTATAGCAAAACAGGGAGTTTATTGAAGGAGAGGGAAGGAAAAACAGGGCTCCCAAGAAAGGAAGGGTCCCAGAAAATGAGTTGCCCCATAAACTTTAAGAAAAAACGGATTCTGTTTGTCAGAAGTTCTGATTCAAGGTCTGAAATAAGGCTCAAGAATTTTTGTTAAAAACCTCATTATTCTTGCGACCAGCAGTTGGTGTAATGGCTATGTGACTGGACTCCCAAGTAGTAGTCAACTGCAGTTCAAGTCCCGGACCCGGTGGCTTAAACTCACACTGGACATGTGTGCATGTGTGCCCAAAATCCTGCGAGGAGAATGGAGGAGAAAGGATTGTGGCATGGCCATCCTCCCTGGGGGTGGGGGTGGGGTGATTTCTCATTGTCTTTCTTTCTGTTTCTCTCTGTCTTTCTGGTGAGTGCATGCACCCTATAGCAAAAAAAACAAAAACAAAAACAAACAAACAAAAAAACCCCCAAACAAACAAAAAACAACAACAACAAACAAACAAACAAAAAAACAAACCACACACACAAAAAAAACAAACCAAACAAACAAACAAAACTCTCTCTAAAAAAAAAAAACCACTATTCTGAAATATGTTGCTTTAATGGACTATTCCACTAAAAACTCTTGAGGTAGAGTCTCCATGGCATCTGTTTGTGAGGCAAGATCAAAAGAGAAAGGACTCACTAGAAATGATCTACTCTTGGGCCCAGCCTGGTGGTGTTGTCTGTAGGGTGTTGGATTGCAGAGCAGGAAGCCCTATGGCTGACTGCCGTGTAGATCCCTGGGTCTAAATCCCTGGGCTCCTCAATCCAAGTGCATACTGAAGAGCCAGTGGGCTGGAGGAAAGTAATCATAGTATGATCAGACCCTAGACAAGGTGCTTTTCTCTCTCCTCCTCTCTCTCTTTCATGCACATGCACATACTCTTTACCATGAATTTAAAAAGAAAAGACAATTTACTTTTGTATTACATGCAAAAATCCTGTTTGGGAGAGATGGTCCAACAATCATTAGTGTTAACTGTAAGCCTGATTGTAATAGATAGAGTGGCTATGTCACTAGAGACAGAGCATCTCCCCTGCTGCAGGATTGTTTGATCTTCTGCTCAGTTTGCCTACAGTAGCATTTCCTTATTTGCCGATAGGCATATCGTTTCCAGATGACCTTGGAGAGTCAGGGCAGTTCAGCTGTTACTAGCTGGAAGCTGCAAACTCAAACGTATTGAAATATTCTGAGGATTACAGATGTGCTGAAGGGTGTCTTGGATCTCCCCCAGTGGGGGCCGAGGAGGTCACCTGAAAAGAATGCTCGCCTTTGCCTTGTGCCTTTTTGAAGGAGGCTCTGTGCTTGTCTAGCTCTGTGCAGCTCTCTGAAATGTCAGATGATAAGAAATGCCTCTCAGCACGAAGGCTTCCAGACACATATGTGACAAGAAATTTGGCATCAGCTTTACAAGTGTCAGATGTCTAGGATAAAGCAATATGGGTGTAGTATTTCTGGTGCTATTTTGGTGCCTTGTGCATGAGCCTGCAGCATTAGAAAAACTGCTTTCAGCTTTGGGTGATAGCCTTACTGGCGCTCGGCATGCATGTCTGAATGTACAGTTGGGTCACATACTACTTTCCAGGCCACAGCAAATCCCCCAGACTCATGGAACCCCACTTCAAGGGAGTGCTCTTGAGGGACCTGGGCATTTCACAGTGTATGACGATTTGGGTGGTACAGTCACCGGGCTGCTCATCAGATGGTGTGTATAAGTATTAATCAACTCTTGCAACACCCGACAACAGTTGGTAAACACGCTTATCCTCGCTTCTCAGGCAGGAAATGAAAGCAGAGAAAGGTCCCACAGATAGGCTCAGTCAGTTCACTTATCTTGTTGAATGATTTCAGGTGATGATATAGGAACACACTTCTACTTTACTTTACTTGAAGAATATGTCTTCTGGCTCCTGGTGAGAGAGCATTTTTGGCACTTTATAACTTGTTGAAAGACTTGAAGTTCCAAGTCTGGCTGTTCATTGGTGAAGAGCAAATGTCTGGGGCACTTGGCTTAATGAATGTCATAAAGAGTGTGAAAAAAATGTGTCAGAAAAACAAAATATGGTAATATAGAGAGGTTGTTATGGCAATAATATCTGATTCGAATATTGTGTATAAAGTCTGAGCGATAGATAATACATCCTTCTCACCCAACACATTTCATACTGGTGGGGTCTTCTTTAATTTTTATTTATTTATTTATTTATTTATTTATTTATTTATTTATTTATTTATTTATTTTCCAATCTAGTGATGAGCTGTGGACACCATAGTTTAAGAAGGTAAAAAAGAACCTTAAGGTAGAGTCTCTTGAATGACTAAAATGTGGAAAAAGAAGACTCATGAGAAAAGATGAAGGCATAGCTATCCACTTGCACTACAGAAAGGTTGATGGAAAATCATGTGGTCTGTAAAAATCATATCACAAAGTTATTATTTTGTAGAAGATGATTTAATTTTCTATTGATGACAAAACTTGAAAAGTGGGTTTATACCAGAGCATGAAACATTTACAGTCTTAGGAAAGAGTTTTTCAAGTGTTAGGATGATTAAAAACCAGAATCAGCTACCCAGTAAGGAATTCCCCTTTCTGAAAGTCTCTGATAAATAAGCAAAATCAAGGCTAATGGCTTCAGATCCTGTCCTCAGGACCCCAAGGTAGGCTGTCTAGTATTGATGGTGGTAAGACTGCATTTCTTTCACCATTTTGGTCTAAACATTTTTACACATACAGAAGAGTGGCAAGATTAGTATATAGAGCTCCCATATCCTTTCCTCAGCTTCTGATGTTAACATTTTATACAACCATTTTATACAATGAGTAAAACTAAGAAATGAGCATCTCTTCAAGATGGTGGAAGGCAGAATAGATAGGGCTATGAATTTCGACTAATCCTTCAACAGAATAGATTACTTCTGTTTGTTTGATAGGTTATAATTTTAGTTAAACAAATGGTTCTATTACAAAAATGTGAAAAGTACTGATCTAGGAAGAGGGATAGACTGACCTTTAATACTAGGATTTTAGTCTTTTGATAATTAATTTGTCAAATAATTAGGAGGTAAATGTGTTCAGTAAAGCTATGTACTGACACAATTCAGGGGTACTCACATGGTTTTGTTGTTGTTTCTTGATCTGTTCAGGTTTGTCTTATTGTAGGTCAGGATTTTTATACTTGCTTTCTCCCCAGCACTCAATACAATGACTGACACATAGTCTATGCTTTATTTATTTATTTATTTATTTTAGAGAGAGAGATTTTTGCTATAGGGCACATGTGCTCACCAGAGACACAGAGAGACAGAAAGTGAGAAACCACCCCCTGGGGGGGATGGCCACACCATCTTTCTCCTCCGTTCTCCCCTCAAGATTTTGGACATGCACGCAGGCCCAATATGAGTTGGAAGCCACTGGGTTTGAGCCTTGAACCACGGTTGACTATGTGGGAATCCAGCAACGTAACCATTACGCCATCTGCTGGTCCTGACACTTAGTCTATGCTTACCTGTTGTTTGTTCAATGGACTCAAATTGGCATGGTCATTTGTCTCATTTCTTCACATGACTTGTTCCTTATCCAGATATCTGCATAGACCTCTTCTGATCAAGCTAACTAAAATATCATTTTTCTACCCTCTATCCCTCCATCCCTGTGATTTTTTTTTTTTAATTCAGAGTAATTATCACTACCTGAAAGATGCTTTGTTTATTCACATGCTTTTAAAAGTGTGTGGCCTGTCTCTTATTAGCAGTAAGCTCCTGAGCACAATGACTTTGTATTATTTCTGTTGAATCCCTGTGTTGGTACCTAGGAGTTTACACAGGAAAAATGAGTGAATGCAGACATAGTCACCTGTGCTTTGAAAGACAAGTAGTCAGCTTCAGAGAGCTTCACTTAAGTATCTTTGATATCACAATTTGAGTACATGGAAACAAGCAGTGTGGGTTTTTTTTTTTTTTTGAGAGGTTTTCGCTATAGGGCGCGTGCGCTCACCAGACAGACAGAGAGAGACAGAGAGACAGAAAGCGAGAAATCACCCCCCAGAGGGGATGGTCACGCCGCAATCCGTTCTCCTCCATTCTCCTCTTGGGATCTTGGGCAAGCACGCACACATGCCCGGTGTGAGTTTTAAGCCACCGGTTCCGGGACGCGAACCGCGGTTGACTATGTGGGAATCCAGCGACATAGCCATTATGCTAACTGCTGGTTCCCCAGTGTGGGTTTTTCAGGTTTTGTTTTGTTCTTGTTTTTGCCATTGCATGCATGCGTTGCTGGAGGGAGACAGAGCAAGATAGAGGGAAAATGAGACATCATCCCTCAAGAGGGATGGCCATATCACAGTTTCTTCTCCTCTATTCTCCTTTCACGATTTTGGGCATGCATGTGCATGTGCCCGGCATGATTTTTTTTTCTCAAATGAAGTATTTATTTAATTTTATTGGTTCATTCATTTTTATTTTAATTTGACCAGAGAGAGACAGGAGGGGTGGGGTGGAGTGAGAAAGCAAGCCACCAGATCTGGGACTCAAAATGTGGTCAGTCATGTGGGAGTGTCCAGTGCCTCAACCACTACACCACCTGCTGGCACTCCCAACATGATTTTTAAGCAGCCAGGTCTAGGACTCGAACCATGGTCAGCCATGGTTTGAGTGGGAATCTAGTACCTTAATCACCATGCCACCTGCTGGCCCAAAAGCAGTGTTATCATTTTTTTCAGTTAGATGGTCAAGCTTATTATAAATTTCTTTTCCTTTCTCTGCTGCTGGAAAATTGTTTATTTAATTGCAAATAGTGAGCTAGCAGCTAGTGAGCCCAGAAGAATATTTTTGAAAGAAATAGAATAAATTCTATGAAACTCTCTGAGCTCAAATAAAGATGATAACTATTAGGTTGTCAGGAAAATCATGATGTATTTTTCTACATTTTCCTATGCAAAAAAACCACATCATGACTTTCCCGACAACCCTATCCATTCAAGAGAGTTGTATTATCATTATTAATTAGTGTTATTCAAAAGCAAAAGAATCACAAAGCCCTGCCAGTATCAGGGAATCACAGAGCTCACCAGATTAGTAGGAATTCAGATCTTATTAAATGAATTAAAATCATTCAAAATATTATGCATGTGGGCACCCTAAGTATGAAAACTGGACTGTTTCTTAGAGACGACCTCATTCATATACAGAGCAGAGTTGAGCATAGTCTTGTCACTGTATATGAATGTGACTCAATGGCCAATGTGTATCTTCTACTTAACAATAGTTCTTTTGGGGGAACCAGCAGTTAGCGTAATGGCTATGTCGCTGGACTCCCACGTAGTCGACCGCAGTTCGTGTCCCGGACCCAGTGGCTTAAAACTCACGCCGGGCGCGTGTGGGTGCGTGCCCAAGATCCCGAGAGGAGAATGGAGGAGAAGGGATTGCGGCGTGACCATCCCCCCTGGGGGGTGATTTCTCGCTTTCTGTCTCTATGTCTCTCTCTGTCTGTATGGCGAGCGCACGCGCCCTACAGTGAAAATCTCTCCAAAAAAAAAAAAAAAAAGTTCTTTTGGTATATATATGTAGCAGAGTGGCAAAGTACGAGAGTAGGGGGCCCTTAAAAATTCTTTGTGCACAAAGGCTTAAAAAGAAAATTCTCATCATGACTCAGTTGTGCAAGATTTCAGGGAGGAGACATGGGGCTGCTCAGTCTGGAACACTGTGCTTTCATCATGACATGTCCTTGTTCTTGGAACTGGTGACTATGTTAGGTTACATGGCAATGGGGAATTACATTCAGATAAAATTAATGTTGCTAATCAACAGAACGTGAGATGGAAAGGTTATCCTGGATGATCTGGGTAGGCAGGTTGGCCCACTGTAATCACAAGGGTCCTTCAAAGTGTAGGAGGGAGGGCCCAGGAGGTGATGTGGTGGTTAAGGTGCTGGACTCCTATATGGTCAACCACAATTCAAGTCCTGGACCTGACAGCTTGAAACTCACACTGGGCACGTGTGCATGCATGCCCAAAATCCCGAGAGGAGAATGGAGGAGAAGAGATTGTAGTGTGGTCATTCCCCCTGGGGGGTGATTTCTCATTTTCTGTCTCTCTGTCTCTCTGGCAAGTACACATACCCTATAGCAAAAAATCGCTCTCCTCAAAAAAAAAAAAAAAAAGAAAGAAAGTGTAGGAGAGAGAAACAGTAGCAGAATGTGGTGGTGTGAGAAAGCCTTGGCCCACCATGCTGGTTGTGTAGCTGGAAAAGACTCCTGAGCAGAGTAGTGTGGGCGGCCTCTGGAAGCTGAAAAAGGCCAGAAATTAGATTTTTCCGTAAGATTCCAAAAAAAGATCATAGCCCTGTGGACGCTTTGATTTTAGCCCATTGAGACCTATTTCTGAGTCTGGCTTCCAGAGCTATAAGATAATAGCCTTGTTTTAAATCACTAAGCGATGGTAATTTTTAAAAAGAATTATTTATTAAATTAAATTTGTTATTACCAGTATTATTATTCAATTTGACCAAATTGAGAGGGAGAGTGAGAAAGCAAGCCTCCAGATCTGGGACTCGAATTGCAGTTGGCCATATGGAAGTCAGCACCTCAACCACCATGCCACCTGCCAGTCCTAGTCATTTATTCTTATGGCAACAGCAAGCTAATATACTAAGTTTCATTCTTACCCCATAAGTCTCCCCACAATTTGATTTCACCCAATCTACCCCACCTTATCTGCTTTACTCTCTAACAGTGCTCTAGTCAGATTGGTGTTCCCGCACCCTTCGCATACATGATGCTTACTTCCGCCCCTCGTTGTTTCTCCTTGGGGTCATTCTGACTGAGAAAGAATTACTCCCCTTTGCTAGAAGGAATCTGTGTGGACATGGTTTCTTCTTCCCATAAACTGCTGGACCATCTGGATTGCTCTGACTCCTGAAATGATCAGATGGTAAAAGAGTTTTATAAAAAATGGATTGAAGGACAGCAGATGACATAATGGTTATGTCATTGAACTCCCTCATAATTGACTATGGTTCAAGTCCTGGATGTGGCAGCTTAGAACTTATACCAGGGTTGTGTGTGTGTGTGTGCCCCAAAATCCCCAGAGGAAAATAGAGGAGAAGGGATTGTGGTATGCCCATCCCCCTCTGGGGGGGGAGAAATAAAGCAGCAGGGATTGTGGTATGGCCATCCCCCTGGGGGGGGGGGGCAGATTTTTTTACTTTCTTTATCTCTTTCTCTCTGGTCAGCACATGTGCCCTATAGTAAAAATCTCTCTCTTAGAAAGAAAAATGAATTGAATTTCTGCCATGTGCTAACACTGATGTTCTGAAGATGAGAAAGATTAAAAGGCTTTCTTCTATGGATCCACACATTAACCAGTTGAGAAATTACACACAGAAGCAGTTACAAAACAACATGCTATGTATTTTAACTGAAATATGTTTAGAGTACTGAAGGAATGAAGGGAAAGGGACTGCCTAGTGGGGTAAGTGGGAAAATCAAGGTTGAGTTCTGGTAAAACTTCTCAGAAAAGGGCGTGCTGGAGTGACTCATGAATGAGGAGGAATTCACAGAACAGCAAAAGGGTATAAAGGCTATTTCAGGTAGAGAGAACAGCTAGTACAAAGGAAAGAGACATGAGTATATCATATTTTATGCAGGGACTACAGATTGTTTGGTCTAACAATAAGAGGTTAAAGGGAGAATGACAAGAAATTAGGCTGGAAAGATAGAAAGAAATGAGATAACAAGTGGTTTTATATTAGGTTGTCAGGAAAGTCATGACATGTTTTTCTATGCAAAAATGTGTCGTGGCTTTCCCAATAACCCAATAGATCATGCTTAAGGTTTGTAGGTAGTGGGGAGCCACTGAAGAATTTAATGATAGAATTATTTGCATTTTAGAAGATTTCTCTGGTTGTTACAGGGAAAGTGGCTATGAGAGGGTCGAGGCTAAAGGCAGGAAACAACAACAGTTAGGAGGCGGTAATCTAGGGGAGAAAATACTAGGGCCTGAACTAAGGTACCAATAAGGGTTTAGGAGAGAAGGAAATTGGCATGAGAAATATTTAGGAGGGTGAATCAAGAGTAAGGAGGCCATGGAGTGAATAACTAGGTAAGTAGTGATACCACTCTTTGAGAGAGGAAAGTTGATTTTATTAAAAAAAAAAGTGTTTAGTCTAATGTTGACTTTAAAGTGCTTACAAAATATGAAGATGGACATGCCCACCAGGTAGTTGGTATTAACTTCAGGTACAGTATTTAGGCTGAAGAAGAGAAGAGACCAGGATTATGTAAATATGTGGGAATAAATGGTTCAGGATGTTTCAAGAGACCCAGGATAATAAAATTAAAGTAAATTATAATTAAAAAAAAAAAAAGGGACCAGCAGGTAGCGTTGTGGTTAAGGTGCTGGACACTCCCCCATGGCCGACCACGGTTCGAGTCCCGGATCTGGTGGCTTCCTTACTCCCTTTCCCCTCTCTCTCTCTGTGTCTCTCTCTCTGGTCAAATTAAAATAAATGAATGAATAAATAAAATTAAAATAAATTATAATTTAAAAAAAAAGAGAGACCCAGGAGATAGTGATGTCCTTATGTCTTAGCTTGGGCTGTTACAGTGAAACTACAAAATTTATTTCTCATAGCTTGGAAGCCTGGGAAGTCATGGGATCCTGATGAGGGCCCCATTGCTGGTTTGCAGATGGAAGTCTTCTCATTGTATCCTCACAGGGTGAAGAGCAGAGAGAGAGAAAGCAAACTGTTGTGTGTCTTTTTATAAGGGCAATAATCCCATTTATGAGGGGTCACCTTCATATCCTGATCAATTGCCAAAGTCCCTACCTCCTAATACTGTTACATTGGGTATTAGGTTTTTGTTTGTTTATTTTGTTTTGAGAGATTTTTGCTATATAGCATGTGTGTTTGCTGGAGAGAAAAGAGAGACAGAAAGTGAGAAATCACCCCTTGGGTGTATGGCCATACTGCAATCCCTTCTCCTCCATTCTCTTTCTGGGATTTGAGCACGTGTGCACACACGTCTGGTGTGAATTTCAAGCTGCTGGGTCCAGGACCCAAACTGTGGTTGTCCAAGTGGGAGTTTAGCACCTTAATCACTATACCACCTGCTGGCCCTGGGGTTAGGATTTTTACATATCAGTTTTGGTGGGTGTACAATCAATTGATAGTATATAGGTACAGAAGGAGTATAGTGTGATGAAGAGGTTTCAACAGCATGGAAAGCCCCTGAGAGGGTGGGTAGAATGACAAACATTTTCTTTATATTCAGATGACCTTGTTCCAAGAGGTTCACTGAGGTCAGAGTGGAAATCGGAGGGTGAGAGTGAATGAGAGGTGATGGAATGGGAAAACCTAAGGTGACCAGCATTTCTGAGAAGCTAGGCTGCAGGGAGGCAAAGGCAGAGTAAGGGCAGAATTGAGAGATATTTGAACAATCTCTATGAAGTTCTGAGTGGGAGGGGCCTGAGTTGGGAAAGCAAGGTGGAGGTCACTGAGGCCAGGAAGTCAAAGAACTTTGTGTTTTAGGTGCCAGATGGATGCTTTCTATGGGTGTTTATTTTGCCCAAACTAATGGCAAACTTGGTGTAGTAAGGTGGAGACAGAAGGAGAGGAGTAAATATGGAGAGGAAGTTGGATGGGGAGTCACTAAAAGCAGAGGGAAGATTGTTCAGTACTGGTAGCTAGTCTAGCTTTATATGAGAAGGTTCCTTTTAACTGAGATATGATGTGTGTTAGTCTGTAGGTTGTGCAATGAAATTGGGAATAACAAATTGAATGAATTCAAAGCAATAGCCACCATATAGGAATTTGGGGTTGTATTTCAAGGAAGACAGGTTTGGGAAAGAAGGCCTGGCAGTGAGGAAAAACCCTAGAACTTGGCCATGAGCTGAGTTGAGAAAGCAAGGTGGAGGTCACTGAGGCCAGGAAGTCAAATAACTTTGTGTTTTAGGTGCCAGATGGACACTTCCTATGGGTGTTTATTTTGCCCAAACTAAAGGCAAACTTGGGGTAGGAAGGAAATTGGTAGTCAGGTGCTGAAGCTCTCAGGAATTGCACTCAGGTGGTAATTTTAGTCACTTCAGTAATAACTCAAGTTTACTTGAATAAGGGATTGATAGAAGCCAACCTTGACAGCGTAACAAGCTCACCTGCTGCCAGTAGAACTTACTCTGATAGCACTGAGATGGTGGAAGGAATGGATTCATGATGTATATGATTCCAAAACTGGCATATGAGACATGAATGCTGAACTTCTTGTACTTTTCTCTTTTTTTGGAGAGGTTTTTGCTATAGGGCATGTGCGCTCGTCAGACAGAGAGAGACAGAAAGCGAGAAATCACCCCCTGGGGGGATGGCTACTTTGCAATCCCTTCTCCTCCATTCTCCTCTCGGGATCTTGGGCATGCATGCACACACGCCCGGCGTGAGTTTTAAGCCACCAGGTCCGGGACTTGAACCATGGTCGACTACGTGGGAGTCCAGTGACATAGCCATTATGCTAACTGCTGGTCCCTGAACTTCCTGTACTTTTCAAGGAAGAAAAAAATAAATATCTATACACAGGTAATTACTACTTATTGGCTGTTGCACTGAACCTCCAAGATAAGTCCTACTTGTTGAGAGGCAAGAGTAGAATTTTTGAAAAGCCAAATGACCGAAGGGAAGAGTGTGATCTTTGTTCCAATATAACCAAAAGAGACAAAAGTCTTTCTGTATTAGCTTCCTGGTTGTTGTAATATATTACCACAAATTTGTTGGCTTAAATAACAAACATTTATTTTTTTCACAGTTCTGGCCCAGAAGATGAAAATCAAGGTGTCAGCAAGGCTGTACTTCTATCAAAGGTTCCAGGGTAGAATCTTTCTTTGCCTCTTCCAGACTCTGTGTCTCTAGGTTTCCCTTGGCTTGTGGTTGATAATACCAATCTCTGCCTCTGTCTTCACATGACCTTTTCTGTGTCTGCTTCCTCCTTTTCTGTTTCTCATAAAGACACTTGTCATTGAATTTTAGGCCTATCCGGATAATCCAAGGTTCTTAAATTAATTACATTACATACCCCTATCTATAAATAAGGTCACAGTCGTAAATTCTAGATGGACATAGCTTTAAGTGGGACCACCATTCAACACATTATGAAACCCAAAAGTTTTTAAAATTTTTGATCAGTAAATCAGATTATCTCTCCAATATTTATTTTTTTCTTTTTAAAGTTAGGGTACCTGATCTTTCCCAGAAAACAGGGTAGAATATTCAGTGCCCAGTAAAACAGTTTTGTGTTGACGTGATAATCGCTAGATCTCAGGAAATAGGTGCTACGTAAACGACAGTGATTTAGCAATGTTTAACTTCATCAACAGCAGGCTTAATTTATTGATTTGGGTTGACCCTTTGTATTTAGGAAGCCAAAGGGAAAAACATTAAGGCCTCTGTTTCCTTTATGGCCTAAGCATGTGCTGTAAATCTCAGAAAAGTTTAAGACCTTTGCTTTGCTTTTGGAAACGATCGTTGGCAAAAATCTAATTAAAGTTACAAAATAAAGATTGCAACAAGAGCCACAGAGACAGATCTAGAGCCCAACAGTGCTTTTCAGGGGCCATCAAGATAGCCTGGCCAATGCAGCCGTCCCTGAATCATTGTGTATGCAGACAGATCAAAGCCAGACATGAGCAAAGGCAGTGATTTCAACAACATTAACATGCTGATTGCAGTCAAGTGCACTGCTTGTTCAACAATTCTGTAGTAGATTGAAAAATGTTTAATTAAAGTAATGGGAAACCAAAAACATTTATTATTCATGATATTACAAAAATATGTTTCTCATGCCTTTCACTAATAGTTCTATATTTATGATTCTCTAGTCATTAATTTTCATTTTTCTACTCCAGCCCCAAGTTGAAAACTGCTTACAGGACATTTTTAATTAGAAATTATACCATCACATCAGTGTTTACATGCCAACTGCCAAATTGATATTATCTAATAACTCCAGAAATCTCTCCCCAAGTCAGTTTCTGTTATTGTTATTTGTCATCTGTTATTGATATTACCGTCCCTGAGATTTTCCAAATTGAGAACGAGCTAAAAGAGGGAGAAAAAAAAAAAAACACACCCAAAAACAAAACAAAAAAACTACAGAATAGTCCCCAGGATCTGGGAATTCAGTTTAGATTTTGCTGCCACACTTAAATAATTTTGATTAATTTATATAACCATAAGGATCTTGTTTCCTCCTGTGCAAAATGAAAGACCTAGGCTGGAAGCTAGATGATTCATTCTTTTATGTTAACAAATTTGTGTCAGTATCCATGAACATGTATCATTAATGGAGCCAGGTATGGGGATAAAAAAACTACAGAATAGTCCCCAGGATCTGGGAATTCAGTTTAGATTTTGCTGCCACACTTAAATAATTTTGATTAATTTATATAACCATAAGGATCTTGTTTCCTCCTGTGCAAAATGAAAGACCTAGGCTGGAAGCTAGATGATTCATTCTTTTATGTTAACAAATTTGTGTCAGTATCCATGAACATGTATCATTAATGGAGCCAGGTATGGGGATAACGTGTTGACTGAGGCAGACTCAGATCCTGACGTCACAGATCTGTTTTTCTGTGAACATTTCCTGTGTCAGTCTTTCATAAACCCCATTGATTCACCCTCACAGTACTTCTGCTTTGGCTCTTCCTTCCTTCTCCCACTGCTGTCAGGAGAGTCAAGGGGCGCTTGCTCACTGCACGTCACAAGCCTCTTCCTTCTGTCGCTCTAGTTCGCACGTGCTGAGCCACACTGCGCTATGCTCTCTTGGCAGGTTGTCTCTTCCTCAAAAATCTGGTTCTTCCTATTGCCTCATGAATGATGTCTCCGTTTTCAGACTATTGGCAAGGGCCTTCTGGATTCTGTCCTGATACTCACATCTAATTTTATTTCTGTTTTCCAATATGAAGCCCACCTTTACTCAGCCCGGTCTCCTCATTCCTCCTCAAACAAGCCTCACACACACCTGTCTGCGCTTGCTGATTTTCCTCCGCAGATACTTCCATCTAGCTTGCTCCTGACTAATCCTGATCCCGCCTGGCTCAGTGAGTGCCACATAATCTCCATATTCTCAAGGAATGTCCTGAGCCCCAGGTCACCATCCTCACACCCTCATTTATCTTTCAGGGCCCCTGGTGCATATTTTCATATTTGAACATTTGTCTATAGAACATTATATAGTGTTCTCTCCTGTTAAATGTGTAGGTCTTCTAGCTTCAAGATGTTTGGGAGCTCTTTTTGTTTGTTTCTTGTTTTTTAAAATTTTGTTTGTTTGCTTGATGGAGAAAGTCAGAGAGAGAAAGTGAGATCAATCCTCCTTCCTGGGGGGAGGGGGGAATGACCACAGCAATCCCTTCTCTTTTTCATTCGCCTCTTGAGATTTTTTTCCATTCGCCTCTTGAGATTTTGAGCATGTATGCAGACACTGGTGCACCTGCAGTGTTTTCAAGCCAATAGGTCTGGGACTCAGACTGTACAGTCAGCCATGTGGACTCCAGCTTCTTTTATTTTTTTGGAGAGATTTTTGCTATAGGGCGCATGCACTTGCCAGAAAGACAGAGAGAGACAGAGAGACAGAAAGCGAGAAATCACCCCCTAGGGGGATGGCCATACCACAATCCCTTCTCCTCCATTCTCCTCTCGTGATCTTGGGCACACACGCACACGTGCCTGGCGTGAGTTTAAGCTACCAGGTCAGACACTTGAACCGCCGTCGACTACATGGGAGTTCAGCGACATTCTGCTAACTGGCTCCAGCTTCTTTAATCACTGTGCCACTGACTGGCCAGATGTTTGAGAGCTCTTTAAACACAGGTGTTGTGTCACATATCTTTTATGGCCTGGCACAGGTCCAGGAACATGAGAGTGAAGGTTAAGACTGTAAACTCCATGGGACCAGCAGATAGTGTAGCAGTATGTCACTGTACTCCCTCATGGTTGATCACAGTTTGAGTCTTGAACCCAGTGGCTTGAAACTCACACTGGGCATGTGAGTCCAAGATCTCGAGAGGAGAAAGGAGGAAAAGAGATTGCGGTGTGGCCATCCTCCTAGGGGATGATTTCCCTCTCACTGTTTCTGTCTGTCTCTCTTTAGTGAGTGCACACACCCTAAGGCAAAAACCTCTACAAAAAAAAAAAAAAAAAGGACTGTGAACACCTAGGTCCATCTGCTTCACCTTTTTCTAACTGTTGACCATGGACAATTTACTTGTGCTCTCTGAACTTTTATTTCCTTGTTTGCAAAATTGAGACAATAATATTCTCTGTTTCATTACCGACTAGTTAGTATGACTAAAGTGCTTAGGACAGATGTTGGGAGCATGGTACTACCTACACTATGGTAAAAACTACTGGAGGCTGGAGGATCGTGGTATCAAGTCCATCTCTCTCTCTCTCTCTGTCTCTTTCAATGAGCATGATTTTGGGACCAGCAGATGGTATAATGTTTATGTCATTAGATTCCCACGTAGTTGACCATGGTTTGACCTGGTGGCTTGAACCTCATGTCGGATGTGTGTACATGCGTGCATGCCCAAAATCCTGAGAGGAGAAAGGAGGGGTAGGGAGTGTGGCATGGCCATCTCCCTGGAGGGTCATTTCTCACTTTCTGTCCATCTCTTTCTCTCCGGTGAGTGCACATGGTCTATAACAAAAATCTCTCTCTCAAAAAAAAAATAAATAAATAAAAAAATAAAAGAACAGATAGATGTTGGTTGGTATGTGGTAAGTGTTCACGAAGTGTTAGCTATTGCATTGGATCATTGTGAGAATACGACAGGATAACTCACATAAAATCTAAGTATATTACCTCGCCTGTAGTAAGCACATAGTAAATACCAGACTACCAGCTATTGTTATTTAACAGGGAGGAAGCTTGGTGGAAAAGAATATGCCCATAGTTGGTTGAGGCAGCTGGATCCCACTGGCTGACTGTGTGATTCAAGTTCCAGACATGGTGGGAGTGTGTGTGTGTGTGTGTGTGTGTGTGTGTATGTATGTATGTATGTGTGTGTGTAAGAGAGAAGTTCCAGGGGAGAAATGAAGGGGAAGGGACTACAGTGTGACCATGCCCCATGGAGGGTATGTTCTCACTTTCTCTCTTTCTCTCTTTCTTTCTCTCTCCAGTGAATGGGCATGGCCTCTAGCAAATTAAAAAAAAATAAAAAAGAATGTGCCCATAGTCATAATTTTTGTCAAATATTTAAAATTTATGAGATAACATTATAATGATCTATATTTTTAAAGTTTATTAATTTTATTTGTGATAAAGCTTATTTATTCATGTATATGCATGACAGAGAGAGAGAGGCACCTGGGTCTCAGCCCTCCAACTCCTCAGGATCTAAGGCACATGCACACATGCCTGGTGCATTTTTCAGGCTAACATACAGATCCAAACCTGTAGTTGGCCATGTAGCTTCCAGCACTGTGGTTCCTTTTTCCTACCAACTGTGCCAATAGGCTGGGCCAGATCATGATTGTTTAAAGATGAGAAACTGAGGTTTAGAGAAGTTAAGTGACCTGATGATGTCATACCCCTAGAGACAACTGTAACAAATTAAACACCCAGGAAGGCTGACTGTAGAATCTGTACCGTTGTGACCATTATTTTCATGCTTCTGGTCCTGGACTAGGCAGTATGGGGGAGATTTTGTTGTGGTAGTGAAAACAAACATGGGATTTAGGTTCACACAGTCCTGGTTCCTATCCTGGCTTTACCACTTACCTGGGCGGGATATTTAATCCTTCAGAGGTTACATTTCCTTATCTGGCAGATGGGGACAGTAATACCTCCTTTGTATGATTGTGGTGGGAATTAAGGAGGTAACATAAGTAAAGTGCCCAGCACAAGGACTGGCCTTCAGTAGGTATTCAATACATGTTAGACTCCCTTTCTCATCTTTAAAAATTTGATCTATAGATTGTATCTTTTGGTGCCTTTCATTTGTCTGTGATATGAATTAAAACGTAATGTAGTGACCAGAGACACAGCTTGTAAGGCTAGCCATTAAATCACCATGACTTTGTGTTATAAATAACCAAACATGGCTGGGATTAGAGACACACGAACACCTGGCACAACTCAGTCATGACCAGTCAATGCAACGTTTCCAACCAGA
Source organism: Tupaia belangeri chinensis (assembly GCF_000334495.1). Taxonomy (NCBI): domain Eukaryota; kingdom Metazoa; phylum Chordata; class Mammalia; order Scandentia; family Tupaiidae; genus Tupaia; species Tupaia belangeri. Next base: position 9,187,410 of record NW_006159859.1, read on the forward strand.
TGGAGTTCTTTCTACAAGTTGTGTCATGTTCTTGGGCAGGGAGTCATTTGTCAAGCAGGTGGGGGAGAGTTAAGAATTTGAGATTGCAAATAGTCTGAGTTGGCCATGCTCAGAAGTACACGTGAGGAGGAGAGAATGCTGGGACTTTGAGCAAGCATTTCGGTGAGCCTTTTGAAGGTCACGTCCCTCTTTGATGAGCATGCCACTGGAATTTTCCAAGGATCGTTTTATTTTAGTCTTTGGACTAAGTTGGTGGTGACACAATCTGTAGTTAAAAATAGCATGAATAATTAGGTTAGAAGCAACTTAACGTCCCAAGATGTTAATAAAGCCAGCTACTAGGAATTCATAGATAGGAATTCCCTTTCCAGACCTAAAGATTCCTAAGTGGGCACAAGTTACATGATCCATTTCAATAGCCAGTAAGAGAGAACAACAGCCTCGTGCACATGCTGTAACCTTCAAGCAGACAGTACAGAGGCTACGCTTTCCTCTCCGTCCTCTTAAAAATTTAATCAAGACGTGTTGCCTTACACAGGGCTAATGATCCCCTGTGACTTCACTGCTCCCTCTGAAGGACAACTGCTAGCTGGTGTCTTCTCATTCTTTTTTTTTTTTAAGAGAGATTTTTGCTATAAGGTGCATGTGCTTGAGGAGAGCCACAGCTCTCCTTTCAAAGAAAATTTGTAATCAAAGTCTATCCCATTTCAGGGGATTCATTTAAGAATAGAATTACTTCCTTGATATGTCCTCCTTAATAATATGCATCAAAAAAATTGAAATACTTCCCATTGGTAGTAAAATAAAAACAGTTGATCCTTAAGAATAAAACCCTCAGGGGCCGGCAGGTGGCATGGTTGTTATGGGCACTGGGCTCCCACATGTCTGACGATGGTTTGAGTCCTGGACCTGGTGGCTTGCTTTCTCTCTCTCTCTCTCTCTCCCTCTCTGGTCAGATATAAATAAAGTTAAATAAAATAATTCTTGAAAGAAAAAAGAATGAAACCCTTAAAACAGCTAGATGAGAAAAATTGGGGTGATCTTATCAGATAGGTTAGATTAAACAAGTAGGACCCTGAAGTTGAACTGAGTTCAAATTTTGACTCTGTCATTTATTAGCTGTGTCGTCTTGGATGAGCTATTAAACCTGCCAGAGCCTCCGCAGGTTGCCAAGGAGATTACACGAGATGATATATGTAGAGCCCTAACACAGTGCCTGGCGTGGAACGCCTCTCAGTGTCAGCTATTTTTATTATTGTTAGTATCAATGTTACAAATGTTTGCAAGATTGACTTTCCAAGAGGGAAGTGAAATGACATGTAAAAAGCACTGAAAGGCTGGCCTTATGACAATGGTAGTTAAGTGCTGTGCATAGGAAGTAGGATCCCATGTGACTGACTAGGATCTGAGTCCCAGCCCTGGCAGCTTAATAAGCATGCTAGGTATGTATGGGTACCCCAAATCCTGACAGGATGGAGAAATGGAGGGAAAGGATTGTGACGTGACCATACCTCATTTGTGAAGGAGGGTGCTTTGTTCCTCTCTCTCTCTTTCTCTCTGGTGAGCACATGGTACTTTCCACCATTAAATAAATAAATAAAAATGAAAAGCACCTAAACTTCAAACTGTAAGCATATCTCTCTGGAAAGACTTGCTTGTCTGTAAAGAAAATGGTTGGATGGAGGAGCTTGGGTCTCTTGAATGGCTAGAAGAACTGCCAAGGGAAGAAGGAGTGGGAGAAGTTGTTGATGGTATCACTGTCATGATAATCTCTAAACTTGATTGGAGTCCAGTGAAAAGAAAGTGCTTAGAAAGAGATAAATTCAGATATGATTTGCTCAAGGATTCTGGTTCTCCCAAGGCTGCGAGGATTCCATCCATCTGTCCATCTATCCATCCATTTGTTGATCGCCTACTATATTCTAGGAACTGAATATTTTGCTAAGTTCACAAAGATGATCTAAACCAAGTTCTAGGTCTTAAGACATTTACTGACTAGTCTGGGAGCCATATGTGAAAACAAATGGTCTTGAAAATAATGATAGAGGAACATACAGAATACTAAGGGAGCCTAGAAGAAGGTATTGCTTTTATTTGGCCTTTACTGAATTCTTTTTTTTTTTTTAAGAGAGATTTTTGCTGTAGGGCACGTGTGTTTGAGGAGAGACAGAAAGTGATAAATCATCCGCCAAGGGGGATGGCCACACTACAATCTCTTCTCCTCCATTCTCCTATTGGGATTTTTGGGCACGCACACACATGTCCCTGGCGTGAGTTTTAAGCTGCTGGGTTCAGGACTCAAACTGAGTTTGACCATGTGGGAGTCCAGCAACATAACCATTACACCATTTGCTGGTCCCAGCCTTTACTAAATTCTAAGCAGCTTGCAAGTGCAGATGCATCATTGTGGTAGACAGAATTTTAGATGAAATGAAGGAGATATGTCCACACGAGGTGAACACATCTATTGTAGACACATTCTGACTTCAGAAATGAGGAGTGGTAAAAACTTTGTACTTTGCCCTCAAGAGAATACAGAAATTGGAAGAAGGGTTTCTAGAAAAATC